>NW_026057580.1:104141632-104263668 GCF_023721935.1 Panthera uncia
GGAAGGAAGGAAGGGGAAGGAAGGAGGGAAGGAAGGAAGGAAGGAAGGGGAAGGAAGGAGGGAAGGAAGGAGGGAAGGAAGGGGAAGGAAGGAGGGAAGGAAGGAAGGAAGGAGAAGGAAGGAAGGGGAAGGAAGGAGGGAAGGAAGGAAGGAAGGAAGGAAGGAAAGGAACTCAACATCCGAGTTCCATGACAGAAGGGAACATGTTGGGGCATTCTCCACAGAATAGTGCACTTGGTCAATAACTATTTTTGGAGTGAATTCACCCATCCACTCACTGAGCATGTGTCAGCCCACTGGCTGGGGACCCTGCCCTTTAACCTGTAGGTCCCCACTAACTCCATGTAGTGAGCATCAAAACTGAATTGAACTGAGTCATAGGAAACCCACCCGGGTGGCAGAGGAGAATTGGTGTCAGACTGCCAGTCGAGGATTTCATAAGCAAAGGTTTTGGTCTATGTCATGAGACAAGACTGAGATACAAAAAGGTGAAAAGTTTCAGAAATCACGGGGTAGGCTTCATGGCCTACATCATGTCTCTGGTGGGTTGCCCTCAGACCCTACATCACACTTAGAACCACTCTTAAAGGGTGGCCTTCATTTTCAGATTTAGCTATTGGTCAGTTAGATTTGATTTGACTTCAAGCCCTTATCCATCAAGAGACAGGCAACCTTTCTGCTAAAGCCCATAAATTTCCCGAGCATAAGCCAGTGTCCACAAGCCTGGGCAGATGCCACTGGTCACTGGAGATGGGACAGAGCTAAATGGCCAGCGTCCCCCTAATTGGTAGCTATTTGTGTGATGTTACCTACTGATGCATCATGTTCTAAACATGCATTAAAATAACCATAGATTCAAGAGAGTATCCAAAGAGAGAAAGAGAGCAAGCAAGGGAGGGACAGAGGGAGAGGAAGAGAGAGAATCCCAAGCAGGCTCCACAGCCAGTACAGAGCCCGATGCGGGGCTTGATCCTATGACCGTGAGATCATGACCTGAACCGAAATCAAGAGTCAGAGGCCCAACCGACTGAGCCACCCCAGATCCCCTCCAAAGAACCATTCTTTTTTTTTTTTTTTTTTTTTTTAATTTTTATTTTTGGGACAGAGAGAGACAGAGCATGAACGGGGGAGGGGCAGAGAGAGAGGGAGACACAGAATCAGAAACAGGCTCCAGGCTCCGAGCCATCAGCCCAGAGCCCGACGTGGGGCTCGAACTCACGGACCGCGAGATCGTGACCTGGCTGAAGTCGGACGCCCAACCGACTGCGCCACCCAGGCGCCCCTAAAGAACCATTCTTAATGACTACTCCTGGGCCTGCCTTCAGACCTCAGGAAAATGGTTGATTCTAGGACAGAAGGTGGAGGTCGTGAACCAAAAAGAATGGGGAAGAAACTTGACAAAGTGGGACCATGTGGTTGAGCCATCAGCATGAAATTAAAAAGAATGAGGGGCGCCTGGGTGGCTCAGTGGGTTAAGCGTCCGACTTCGGCTCAGGTCACGATCTCGCGGTCCGTGAGTTCGAGCCCCGTGTCGGGCTCTGGGCTGACAGCTCAGAGCCTGGAGCCTGCTTCGGATTCTGTGTCTCCCTCTCTCTCTGACCCTTCCCCGTTCATGCTCTGTCTCTGTCTCAAAAATAAATAAACGTTAAAAAAATTTTTTTTAAAAAGAAATTAAAAAGAATGAAATTCTTCCTGTGATCTCAGCCTTACCATGGTGGGAACTCATCCTAGGTAATCTAATGCTCCTTCCTTTGTGCTGCCTAAACCCTGTCCCATGTCCCAAGTGTGGTCTCCCAACCTAGCATTGCTTTCCAGAGTCTGAGGCAATGGGTGTGCTGTTTCGGCTTTAATTTTTCACAGAGTAGAACTGTGCCTGGCCACACCCGGTGTGTTCAAGGTAAGCTAACTACGTAAGAGCTGGTTGAACATAGAAATCCTCTCTGGGCAATTAGCAGACTCCCATGCATTTAGGTTAGTTTTACATTTGTTTTGTTTTGTTTTGTTTTTGAACCGATCCCAGGACTATCTGCGTCAGAATTACCTGAGATGCTTGTTAAAAATGCATCTTCCCATCTCCATGTACACCTAAGAAATTGGGCTCTCTGGAATCCTGGGAATCCATATTTTTGACAAGTTCCCTAAGTTATTCTCCCGCGTAATAAAGTTTAAAATTTAACCCCAAATCCACTTTTGTATCACAGTGGTGCCTAGGCCAATGTTTAACAACTAGACGGTGCGAAACAAATACTTGTTGAAAGAATGAGTGAACATTTATAGCCATCAATCCCCTGGCCCTCTGTGGCCCCTGCTGTGTGTGAGACATCACCATTCCGACCCCCTCAATTCCTGATACTTCTTCAGAGCCAAGGAATTAAATATTTTTTTACGCATTTCTCCCCTGCCTTACTCTGGCCTCTCTACTCCCCCAAGGCTCCCAAATGTAATCTTTATGCTATTTTGGCAACCACAGACTCTGAGAATGGCTCAGTGGACAGCAAAGAAGTTGCGTGGGGTCGGTCAAGTTCAGTGCTACCATCCCAGAATCTTGTCTAATAGTCCAGGATGGGTTGACCCCAGGCAAGGCTCACGCTAAGCTCAGGAGGTTGGAGAGGATGGTCAAGCTGGGGGAGGGGAGCTGGTGGAATGATCCCAGAGGCCATTGCAAGGATCCTGGAGGGAGAGGCCAGCCTGGCAGGAACACCTGTAAACGCTTGGGCTGGCCCTGGGGCAATGACAGCTTTTTACCCGTGCGCCCCTGGTGTCTACGCATGCTTTGAGTTCATTTGCATGAAATGACACTTAGTGGTCAGCTCCCCTTCTCTTTAGCACCCTAGGTTTGTAGTTTAGTCTCCTGAAATCCTTTGCAGATTAAAACTTTCAGAAACTTTATCAAACCATATTTCACCCCGAGATTAGGAGACTGCTGGCAGGTTTGTTCTGAAAACAGCCCACGTCCCCTCCGTTTGGGCAGGGCAGATACCGAGGACAGGGATGTCATTGCCGAGACCGAGTTTGAGGTTACAGTGTTTACATAACAAAACAGCGAACTTTAAATATTTCTCATGGTGTGGTTAGGGCCTCAGACCTTTGCCCACCACACCACCCTGAACGTCCAATGTTCACTCAGCCCTGTGTGGGCACCTCTACGTGAAAGGACCCTGCCAGTTTAAAGCCAGTTAGGGGTGCCTGGGTGACTCAGTTGGTTAAGCGGCCGACTTCGGCTCAGGTCATGATCTCGCGGTCCGTGAGTTCGAGCCCCACCTCGGGCTCTGTGCTGACAGCTCAGAGCCTGGAGCCTGTTTCAGATTCTGTGTCTCCCTCTTTCTCTGACCCTCCCCTGTTCATGCTCTCTCTCTGTCTCAAAAATAAATGTTAAAAAAAAATTTTTTTTAAATCCAGTTAATATTTTCAATCATGTATCGTGTTGCTTACGTATTTTACAACAAGGAGAGCAAGGACAATTTTTCAAAACAATCAGACCGCTTAAATTTGCGTGTGCACTGATGAGCAGATATACTTAATGTTCATTTGGCAAAGTCATACAATCAAGGAATGTTTCTTCCCCCAGATAATTACACGAGCCCTGACAATTTTCCTCCAAGTCAGCCTCTTGATTACCTCCCCCCGCTCTTGAGAGAGACAGTGCGTACCAGACAAACAGCTGAGACAGACACCCTGGAGGGACTGGAAAGGCTCTCCTGGGTCCACAGCAAGCCAACTATATGAGAAGTGATGCTTTTCAACTTCACCACGGACTTGAGAGCCAAAGACGATTTCAGGGGCCAGAGGAAAAACATGCTGCCTAACTCCCCCGTTCCTCCCAAGGCAGTTTAGACCTTAGGTTCATCACCAAGTGTGACATGTGAATTCCCAGAATGTCAGACACCCCCAGACTCACAGGTGAGTGCAGAAATGCACTCCCAAGGCAAACGTAAATTATTTTGAAATTGTTCACGCCACCCTCCTCACCATTAGAACAGATCATTGAACCGACTGTAAACATGCATAAACGAAGTGACAGAAAGAGAAACCTCTACAACAAACCGCAGATGAACAGAAAGAAATCCACTGCAGGGCTGAGTAATTAGGGCGGAGGGAAGCCAAGGAAGGTGGGAGGCCCTAGTTCTAAAGGGATGAGCGAGTTGGGACCTCACGGGGAACAGCCACAGGGATGGGAGGTGACTGAAGCCGGGGAGGGATGGGATTTGGCAGGAGAAGGAGGGAGTGGAGAGGAGTTACACTGGCAGAGAAAGACCGATGTGCGGTGGGTTCCAGTTTCTGACAGATCTGAACTCAGCGAGGCAAAAGCCATAAATGGAGCCGTGGCCAAGATGAGAAGAAGAAAGTGTGCAGTGTCAGAGATGCTCGAGGTCCTCCTGGATCCACGAGATGCCACACGTGGAAACACCATGCCACCTGCTGCCATGCACCCCAGGACGGCCCTGCTCCGCTGCAGAGTGAGCTCGGCGGGCAAACGTTCTTAAGGAACTTTCTCCTGTAGCCAGTGGCAAGTCGGGAGCAAGAATATGCAGTTAAGTGGTTTGGAATTCCCCCATTTTTTAAAAATGGAGAGGGTTCAAAGCAGCTGGTGAGAACACACAGATGTTAAGAGTGAAAGAATGTGGTGGGGCGCCAGGGGCGCTCAGTGAGTTGAACGTCCAACTTCGGTTCAGGTCATGAGCTCACGGTTCGTGAGTTCAAGCCCCACATCGGGCTCACTGCTGTCGGCACAGAGCCCGCTTCAGATCCTCTGTCCCCTTCTCTGTCTGCCCCTCCCCCGCTTGCATTATCCCTCTCTGTCAAAAATAAACATTTACAAAAAAAAAAGTGAGGAGCGCCTGGGTGGCTCAGTTGAGCATCCGACTTCGGCTTAGGTCATGATCTCACAGTCCATGAGTTCGAGCCCCGCGTCGGACTCTGTGCTGACAGCTCAGAGCCTGGAGCCTGCTTCAGATTCCGTGTCTCCCCCCTCTCTGCCCCTCCCCTGCTCGCACTCTGTGTGCGTGTCCCTCTCTCTCTCAAAAATAAATCAATGTTAAAAAAAAAATTAGAATAAGTAAAATACAAATAAACACACAAAGGTAATCAACAGAAAGAGACTCCATCCGAGCCTAATGAAGCTGGCACACAGCCCGACATGTATACCCAAAATTGGCTGGTGATATTGATAGTTCTAAGGAAAAATTAAGCACGGAAAGTTCAATTCGTAGCAGACTGTGATGTGAGAGCAGAAACTTGGGCAGATGTCCCTCATCCGTGCAGACACCTGAGGGCGGCGGGCAGCTCCCAGACCAAGCGGTCAGCGGCTGGGTGAGGACGGAGAGTGAACTAGTCCCTACCAGGAAGGATAAGGAACCGTCTACAAGAAGCCGCACGGCAACCCAAATAACAACAGAAGCGGGGACTGCATGTGTCCAGGCAGGGATCTATTTATGTAACGACCAGAGAGATCGTCTCCAACGTGTGTAAAGAGGAAGTAACTTTAACCCTGAGCTTGCACCCTATCTTACAAGGCCGACAACCTCCCCACACCGGGACTGTAACGTCAGTGCGACCGAAGCGGGCAAACGTCCTGTGAGGGGCAAACCCTCTTCCCGCCATGTCACCAAGGCCCCCACATGGAGGATGGTTGTACAGTGAGTCATAGTTTGTGCAAACCTACCAGTTCTGCACAGACTCCACTTGGAAAACGCAGGCCCTGATCTGACACTGATCCTGGACCTGAGTTATGGGATCCGAACAGAAATCGGTGTTATAATGGGTAATATTTCCACCCAGATCATTTTAGGATAATCTTTGTTTTTTAAGTTTATTTATTTATTTATTTATTTTTAATGTTTGTTTCTTTTTGAGAGAGAGAGAGAGTGCAAGTGGGGGGAGGGGCAGAGAGAGAGGGAGACACAGAATCCGAAGCAGGTTCCAGGCTCTGAGCTGTCAGCACAGAGCCCGATGGGGGGGCTTGAACTCACGAACTGTGAGATCATGACCTGAGCCGAAGTCGGATGCTCAACTGAGCCACCCAGGCGCCCCAAGTTTATTTATTTATTTTGACACAGAGGGAGAGAGAGAGAGAATCCCAAGCAGGCTTAGCACTGTCAACGCAGAGCCTGGTGCAGGGCTCGAACCCATGAACCCTGAGATCATGACCTGAGCCAAAACCAAGAGTTTGGCTAATTAACCGACTGAGCCATTCAGGCGCCCCCTAGGATAATCTTATTTAAAATTCTGTGGTCTGATGGAATCATCTCTGAATAACCGTATCTGAAAGGTGAATGGCATATTTTATGGAGTATTTGATTCAACTTAAGAAACATTTTCCAGTGTTGAGTACTTATCCTATGCACAGTACTTATCCTCTGTTCCCCCGGCTTTAGACAGACACAGCCAGAATGTAACGCACGACGAATGGATGATTTCTTATCCTTATTACTCATAGTAACATTATTCCTATTCCTGCTGTCACTAATCCAGAAATAGCAAAATGAAAACCACCAGAGCAAAAAAACATAGTAATTAGCGAGAGCGTATTGTGCGTATAAAAACAGTTCAGGAACTGGGAACTTTCAAGCCAACAGTGGGATGTATCTCAGTGGTGTGTGTTCGTAGGACAGTCTATACAGTGAAAATTCAGAGGCTGTTGAGTTTTTGCAATGGTTATAGCACTGGAGTTTTCCCTAATGATGCGTACTGGTGAAAAGGGTTCTTTCGTGCCAGTTTTGGAAAACAGTTTAAGTTTGATTTGTGATTTTTCGAGGTGTTTACAAGAAGCGACCCAACCTAATGTCACCTGCGTTGCAGGAGAAGCAAAATTAGCTTTAGCTTCCATGGCTTAACTGGTTTTGTCAGGGAATTTCCGGGTCTGGTTTCCATTTTGTATTTTATCTTAACGCTGTTTAGTAGCCAAGAGAAGTAGCTGCCCGATAATTTCATCACGGAATGAATGAAGTAACCAATTCGTTATCAACGTGATGTTACAATTGCCCAAGATGGCGGCTGGGACACAGGAGAAAGAGAGAACTTCTGAGTCAGGGGCCACTGGGAAAGTGGCTTGCCCTGGTGGAAAATGGCAGTGAAGGATGGATACGCTCACCTCACATGGGCCAGGGGTCAACAGTCATGTAAAGTAAATAATTTATGAAGTTAAAGAAAGAAGATATTTTCCTTAAAAATATCCTTCACCTGCTTAAATACCGTATCCTGGTTGAGACTTGCAAGTCTGACAGGCAGAATCCAGTAATGTGCTAGAGTCTGAATGGCGGGAAAAAGGAGTTAGAGGGAGGAACCAAGACTAGAAAGCCCTGGAAATTGCCCACCTGCTCTGGGATCCCCACCACAGGTGCCATGAGTGCAGACACAGGCCAGGGACTCGGTGGGCAGAAAACTCCCAACATGGAGCTAACTCTTGAGGAAAGAATCCCATCTGTCTCCACAGAGGCCTCACCTTTTAGACGTGATGCCCACAGTGGAGGACCTTGTGGGGGCCAGACCTGGGCTCTGAGGCAAACTGATGACACAGAGCCCTCCCCTGAGGTAGCCACTCTAGAACAATCTCTTCCTCTTCCTCTCAAGGTACCCGTAGAAACGGACTGGAGAGAAAATGCACTCACTAGTGTGCTCTAGGAGTGATTTTAATCCAGTGTTGCTTTTTTACCATTTTGCTGAGGACGTTTCAGTTTTAACATGACCTGCTGCGGGAAATTCAGGGCAGATAGTCATCAAAACACCCAGGAGGGCATTTCCAAAGTTACAGCTGCGTCCTCCCTGGCCCCCCAGAGACCTGTCCCCCCCCACACACACACACACACTGAGTCATCACAGGCAGAAAAAGAGCTCGAAACCGAACAAGAACAAAGTTTTGACAGATAATTCAGAGGAAACAGAAATTCGAGGAGCCGTCAGCCCTCCTGGTTTTGCCAAGACTGCTGTGAGGTGCCTTCAGCAGTGGGACCTAAGGCTTTCATGACATCTCTGCTTTCTCAAACTCCAGGTCACTTGCTGCTCTGAACTGTCTCTGATTCCCTTGCAGCCTCGTGGTAACCCAAGAGGCCGGTGCCCCTGTTCCCCACCACCCTCCATCCCAGTGACTGCCCTAGAGGTGCCCTTTCCTTCAGACTCCACCTGCCTGGACCTGTGCCCTCCCCTCCCGGGTCCCTGGTCTCCCCATCTTAAGGCCCCCTTGGGGTGCCTCAGTGGCTCAGTCAGTTGAGCATCTGACTCCTGATTTCAGCTCAGGTCGTGATCTCACAGGTTCATGAGATGGAGACCCAGTGCGAGGCCCTGTACTGACGGTGTGGAGCCTGCTTGGGATTCTCTCTCTCTCTCAAAATAAAAATAAAAAAGCTGAAAGGCCCCTTGCCTGGGGCCCAGGGTCTTTGTACAGAACTGCTGATGGCAGACAGGGCCAGTGTTCCCCACCCTGTTTCAAATATCACCTCAAGAATGGAGAGATTCTGATTCTTAGAATAAAACCACACAGGGGCGCCTGGGTGGCTCAGTCGGTTAAGTGTCCAACTTCAGCTCAGGTCATGACTTTGCAGTCTGTGGGTTCGAGCCCCACATCGGGCTCTGTGCTGACAGCTCGGAGCCTGGAGCCTGCTTCAGATTCTGTGTCTCCCTCTCTCTGCCCCTCCCCTGCTCATGCTCTGTCTCTCTCTCTCTCTCTCAATAATAAATAAATGTTTGGGGCGCCTGGGTGGCTCAGTCGGTTAAGCGTCCGACTTCAGCTCAGGTCACGATCTCGCGGTCCGCGAGTTCGAACCCTGCGTCAGGCTCTGGGCTGATGGCTCAGAGTCTGGAGCTTGCTTCCGATTCTGTGTCTCCCTCTCTCTCTGCCCCTCCCCCGTTCATGCTGTGTCTCTCTCTGTCTCAAAAATAAATAAATGTTAAAAAAAAAAAATTTTTTTTAAATAAATAAATGTTTAAAAAAAAAATTTTTTTAACCCCACAGATTCACTCTAATAAGGCTGAATTTTTAACACAGTTCTCATAACAATCCAACTATTTCTTATATTTGCATCATCAAATTAAAAATTCATCATCAAGGGGCCCCTGGGTGGCTCATTTGGGAAAGCTTGCAATTCTCGATCTCAAGATCGTGAGTTCAAGCCCCACATCAGGTGTGAAACCTACTTTAAAAACAATAATAAAAATAATTTTTAAAGTTTAAAAACCAAAAAAACACATCATCAAGAATATCCTCACCATTCCAAACCACACATGGGATTGTTTGGTTTTGTTTGTTTGTTTGTTTATTTGTTTGTTTGTTTTGAGGGGAGAGGGGCAGAGAGAGAGAGAGAATTCCAACCAGGCTCCACACTGTCAGCACAGAGCCTGACGAGGGACTCGAACTAACAAAACCATGAGATCACGACCTGAGCCAAAGTTGGACGCTTAACCGACAGAGCCACCCAGGTGCCCCAGTTTGGTTGTTCGTCATAGCAACGAGACTGACTCTGTGAAATTGCACTTTTACCCCCTTTTTCAAACCTATTTATTTCCATAGCAAAAAGGAATTCCTCAAGAAGTTAAGTATAGAATTACCCTATGACCCAGTGATTCTACTCTGAGGCATATGCCCAAAGAATTGAAAACAGAGACTCAAACAGAAACTTGTTCACCCGTGTTCGTAGCAGTGTCGCTCACAAGAGCCAAAAGGGGGAAGCAACCCAAGTGTCCATCAACAGATGCTAGAACAACAAGATGTGGTCTATCCACACAATGGACGCAGTTGGGACACGTGCGACAACGTGGATGGCCTGTGAAAACATCTCGTGGACGGAAACAAGCCAGACGTGATAGGGCAGGATATTACGTAATAGGATCATTGTTATGATCCCACCTTTATGAAAATATCTAGATGAGGCAGATTCCTAGAGACGAAAAGTGAATTGGAGGTGAACAGGCTGGGGGCTGTGGCTTAACGGGTACAGAGCTTCTGTTTGGGTATGAAAACCCACGGAATTAGATAGTGCTGATGGTTACACGAGGTTACGGTTGTCATTAATGCCACTGAATTCTATCCTTTAAATGGTTAAGATAGCTTCAAACCTTATAAACCAAAATTTAAAAATAAAATAAATAAAAACAAGATGGTTAAAATAGCAATTGTTATGTGCATTTTAGCACAAATTGAAAAAGGAAATCGGTTTTTTATCAGCGAAAAGTAAAAAATACTTTTCATTAGTATGGCAATTTTTAGCTACTAGAGCAACTAGATCATTCTCTCTCTGTCTCTGTCTCTCTGTCTCTCTCTCAAAAATACATAAAGCTATTGTTCTTTTTAATATCATCATGACAGAATTCAGTAGTGTTTAATGAGCAATTGAATTTTTTTTTAATATTTATTTTTTTTTTCAACGTTTTTTATTTATTTTGGGGACAGAGAGAGACAGAGCATGAACGGGGGAGGGGCAGAGAGAGAGGGAGACACAGAATCGGAAGCAGGCTCCAGGCTCTGAGCCATCAGCCCTGAGCCCGACGCGGGGCTCGAACTCGCGGACCGCGAGATCGTGACCTGGCTGAAGTCGGACGCCCAACCGACTGCGCCACCCAGGCGCCCCTTAATATTTATTTTTGAGAGAGACAGAGCGTGAGCAGGGGAGGGGCAGAGAGAGAGAGGGAGACACAGAATCGGAAGCAGGCTCCCGGCTCTGAGCTGTCGGCACAGAGCCCGACGCGGGGCTCGAACTCACGGACCGCGAGATCATGCCCCCGAGCCCGCGTCGGATGCTTGACTGACTGAGCCGCCCAGGTGCCCCTAGTGAACAATCGAAATGCAAAGGGGAAATGACAAAGAAGCACTAACCACCCCAGAGAAAAGAACGGTACGGAATGGTCCACAGGCTGAGGAAGCTCAGACCGGGAAGTAGAGAAGGGGCATGAAGCTTTCCTGAACATTGTCCATGGCAGGACCGAGCCTGCTGGTGGCTCCCTAGGGAAGCAGGATGTGCCCTGTGTGTGTGTCAGGGGTGGGGGGTAGGGTGGGGGCTGCGGCATTCTCAGAGGTCCCTCGGCCTGGTCCAGAGGAGCCTCTGGTCCCCAGCAGCTGCGAAGCAAGGCGGCGGCGGGCAGTGGGCCTGATGTGTCTCGTTAGTGTCGTTCTGGTCACCCTTGTCACCGGCATTTGGGGTCACGTCCTGCGGTGCGTGACCAGTTTAGACCCTTTAATCTTCTGATTCCCTTAACTCTCCAGGCTCTCAACAACCAGGCCACTCCAGACCCCAGACACCCAGGGAGGCGTTTGATGGGGCCGCTGAGTGCGTCTGGATTCACATCCGACTTGACATCAGGTGCTTGGCCTGGTGTGAAAACAGCGCAGGGAGAGAGCGAGCGCTCGGGTCGGGGCACAGTAGCTGCCTCATCACCAGACCCGGTTCCAGGCTGTTCTTTGTGCATGTGATACAGGATTCAGCCCTCTCCTGGAAGAGGACCGCGTTCCTTGTTTCCCTCGTTGCTGCTGTGACAGCAGTGAGGGACCGCCGGGGACTGGAGAGTCCCGGACAGAGGGGAGGCCAGTGGCTGGAAGTGCAAGTTCACACTTCGTAAATGAGTCCTAGAGACCTGGGGGGAGAGGGAGGGGATCCTGTCCAGCCGGCCCAGGGCAGAGCAAGCGCACACCCAGGGATGGAGAGCAGAAAGCAGCGCCCCCCGCCCCGAAACGAACAGTGTTCCTGATCAAAGTCTACCAAGAATAATGCAACGCCCCACTCCTAGTCGAAGGTAAGGAGGACAGCTTGAGACTTTACGTCCTAACTATAGGTGAGGACACCCTAGAAATTTGTGTTCCCCATTCAAAATCTTTTTTTCCGATTCAAAAGCACACTAATCAGGGGGGGCCTGGATGGCTCAGTCGGTTAAGTGTCCGGCTTTGGCTCAAGTCATGTTTTTTTTGTTTTGTTTTTGTTTTTTTTTAATTTTTTTTAACGTTTATTTATTTTTGAGACAGAGAGAGACAGAGCATGAACGGGGGAGGGGCAGAGAGAGAGGGAGACACAGAATCTGAAACAGGCTCCAGGCTCTGAGCAGTCAGCACAGAGCCGGACGTGGGGCTCGAACTCATGGACAGTGAGATCATGACCTGAGCCGAAGTCGGACGCTTAACCGACCGAGCCACCCAGGCGCCCCTCAAGTCATGTTCTCACAGTTCGTGGGTTCGAGTCTCAGGTCAGGCTCTGGGCTAACAGCTCAGAGCCTGGAACCTGCTTCCGATTCTGTGTCTCCCTCTCTCTCTCTCTCTGCCCCTCCCCGGCTCATGCTCCGTTTCTCTCTCTCAAAAATGAATGGACGTTAAAAAAAAATTTTTTTTTTTTGTAAAAATGGTAAATTTCATGCCGAGTGTGTTTTGCCACATTTAAAGCAGTTTCTTAAAGTACGTTTGTTATGAGACACCTGCAACACTTTTCACCCACCTGATACAAATTTTGTCTCCTCACTCTTCCCCATTTTATCGCTGGGGTTTCGGGAAGCTCCGGTTGGGATTACCAAACTCTACTGTAACTCGTTCTGTGACCTTGAGCACGTCATCTCCTCTTTCTGGTCTTCAGTGGCCTCGCTTGTAAAATGAGAAAGTTGAAAAGAATTGTCTGGTATGGACTCTTCCAGCTCTGACAGTCGAGGATTAATGACAGAGACCATTTACTGAGGGCGTGTGTGCAGCAGGCACATTTTATCAGCATGACCTCATTCCGTCCTCACTAAATCCTCCGAGGCAGGTATGATTATCCTCATCTGAGAGGGAGGAAACTGAGGCTTAGGAGGTTCGGTGACTCGTCCAGAAACAAACGATGAGGGGGAGGAGCAGGATTTGGTCGCGGTTCCGTGAGACCCCCGAGCCCAGGCTCAGTCCAGGGAGCTTTCTCCCTGGAAAACCTATTAGCCTGGAAAATAAGACCTACGTCCAGCCAGGAGCCCTTTCTCTGGTGCTTTGTCACTCGGTGATGATGTATCGGGCACGTCAGGCTGCAGGGCACGGGCAGACAAGCCGGTCAGCCTGCTGGCTCTTGCAAAGTCAGGCCTTCACAGTAGGTCTCATTATTTTGCCCAGAGCTAATCGGAATCCCCCCAAGTTGGACATAACCCTATTTCGGAATGATTATCATAGGTATGAAGAAACAGGCGTTATTTTTAGATTATGTCGGCCCCTAGTCCCACCCCTAATACATTCAACAGTTGATCTGAGCGTCCAGGCTCTAAAAGCAGACATTCGCTAACTCCCAGCCATGCGCAGACCCCTCACACGTTCTGTTTTAACCATGATCTTTTCTGTCACCCTGACCCACAGCGATAATTAGGGCTCTTAGCAAGAAGCGCAGTGGGCAGGCGCGTGCATTGCCCAGTGGCCACCCCCCACCAGAGAAGCAGGAAGAAAAGCAAGAAGAGGCAGCGAGAATACACCGAGCCATCGGCTGACCGCGGGATATGGAAAACCATGCACCATTCAATTGGTTGACTCGTCATTGAAAATCAACCAGGGAACTAGATGACCAAAATAAAATCTAAAACAAATGTTGGAGCGTCCGGGCAATGACACAGTGTCCACGTGAAGAAGAAGTCAGGCCTCTGATGGAGCAGATCGTCATTCAAATCAACAAAGCTTGGCAACTTGAGGCCAGGTTGAGCAATCATCCTTGCAGACATGGAAACGGATCTGAAAACAATACCAAGATCCTTAAGAAGCAAGCGATGCTGCACCAAATAGCCGGGAGAAAGAATCCCACAGGACACAACAGAGGGGTAGCTCAAGTGCCAATAAGAGGAATCTACCCCCGATTGAGCCTTTCTCGTCAATACCTCGATGGCTATGCTCACCAGGGCTCAGTGCAGAGGAACTGTTGGCTGCGACCAGGACCCCAGTGACCAGCATTCTTTTTCTTGTCTTTTTTTTTTTTTTTTTTTTAATTCAAGAGAGCGAGAGACAGTGCAAACGGGGGAGAGGGACAGAAGGAGGGAGAGAGAATCTTAAGCAGGCTCCACGCTCAGGGCGGACCCCAACGCGGGACTGGATCCCACGACCCTGGGATCATGACCTGAGCCGAAATCAAGAGTCAGACGCTTGGGTCGCCTGGGTGGCTCGGTTAAGCGTCTGATGTCAGCTCACGTCTTGATCTCATGGTTTGTGAGTTCAAGCCCCACATCAGACTCTGCACTGACAGTGTAGACACTGCTTGGGATTTTCTCTCCCTCTCTCTCTGCACCTTCTCCACTCTCTCTCTCCAGATAAATACATAAACTTAATAAAAAAGAAAAAAGAAGAGTCAGACTGAGTCACTGAGGCGCCCCTCCCGTGACGAGCATTTCTATCCTATTAGATTTATTAATGCTTAAGATAGTACACACATACACACACACGCACACAGCCCTCATTTCTTAGTTGGTATTCAAATATCCTCTTTTTTCCTATAAAGGTTATTATTTAAAAGCCTTTGGGGATATCTTTGTATACAGACCTCTGCACTGGCTAGTAACTAACCAACAACCAAAATCTGTTCCCTGGTGTGGGTAAAATCAGGTAAGTAGCACTATATCAGTTAGCTATGGCCGCATAACAAATTACCCCCAATCCTAGTGACTTAAAGCAACAATTATCATTTATTATCTCTCCTGATTTCTGTGGGTCAGAAATGTAGGTCACAGAGGATGCACCCTTTGATCTCTGCTCCATAAGGACTGGGCCTCAACTGGAAGGCTTGCAGGGTAGGAGGTGGAATCATCTGAGGACTTATTCACTCACATGTGTGACAATTGATGCTGGCTGTCATCACATGTGTCTCACATGTGTGACAATTGATGAGGGCCTAACTGGGACTATTGGTTGGGACCCCCACCGTGGCCTCTCCATGAGACCTGGGCTTCCTCACAATATGGTAGCTGGGATTCAAGGGCAAGCATTCCCAAGAGAGAGAGCTGGACAGATGCCGTGTCCTTGTGATATGACCTAGCCTGGAGGTCACCGGCTTTATTTCCACCAGACCTCCACTTCCTTGCCCTTCCAGAATTCCGCTTTAAAGCTGATTTCTGTAGGTACGTGCTCCATGGTACAAAGACTTCATGAACACGAGAGTCTAAGGTGAATCCTAACAAATAAAGCAGGAATATTTGGTGTCTGGTCACCTAGTGGGAAGGAGGATTAGAAAGATGCATTAGGGCCAGATTTCAGAGTGTTAAATGACATATTCAAAATGTGGTCTTTAGGGGCACCTGGGTGGCTTGGTCGGTTGAGCATCCGACTTCGGCTCGAGTCACGATCTCGTGGTTTGTGAGTTCTAGCCCCATGTCGAGCTCTGTGCTGACAGCTCAGAGTCTGGAGCCTGCTTCAGATTCTGTGTCTCCTTCTCTCTCTGCCCCTCCCCTGCTCATGCTCTGTTTCTGTCTGTCTCAAAAATAAATAAAACATTAAAAAAAAAAAAAAAGAAAAATGTGGTCTTTATTTGAGGGGCACTAAGGAGGCATAAAAGTATTTTCATATATATTTTTTTTCATATATATATCTTATTTATTTATTTTGGGGAGGGGAGAAGGGCAGAGAGAGAGGGAGACAGAGGATCTGAGGCAGGTCCTGCACTGAAAGCAGCGAGCCCGAAGTGGGGCTCCAACTCACAAGCCATGAGATCATGAACTGAGCCGAAGTCCGATGCTTAACCAACTGAGCCACCCAGCCACCCCATAAAGTACTTTCAACAAGAATAGCCCTCACGGCCCTGGAGGGGATGGATTACAGAAAGGAGAGACAGGAAGGGGGACCACTGGGAGGTAATTAAGGTGTTCCAGGTGAAATCTGTCAAGTGACAACGATATTTATCCACATCTCTGAGCTGCCAGCCTATACCATCTGTCCGTTTTTGCTCCTGTCTAATCATAAATTCAGCGAGAACCCTACATAGTTCCAGCATCTAATATTAATAGATTACAGATCCTAAAGATATATATTTAATACCTGGTTTTGTTTCTGTGATCACGCACATACAGCATGGAGTAATCTGCCTGAAAATTACTTTTACTTGGGGCGCCTGGCGGCTCGGTCGGTTAAGCGTCCAACTCTTGGTTTCAGCTCAGGTGAAGATCTCATGGTTCATGAGTTTGAGCCCCACGTCGAGATCCACGCTGACAATGAGGGATCTGCTTGGGAGTCTCTCTCTCTCTCTCTCTGTCCCGCCCCCCTCCTTGTGCTGTTTCTCTTTCTCTCTCTCAAAATAAATAAATAAAATTCAAACAATTGCATTTACTTAACGCGTGGCTATCAAATTGTATAAAGCATTGATATTTGTTTACAAATCCCACAAAGTTCCTCCTATAGCCTCTTGGTCTTGTTTGTAACATGTTACTTGAATATATTACTTTGGTCCATCTGTCCTTCTTTTCTGACTTTGCTTAACTCTTGGCCTAAGCCAAAATCACTGAACAAATTATATCCCTGGTTCTCTAAGAAACTTGACTGATGCTTGAACGGTGATTTAGGAGTTCTAGGGATTGGTGGGGTAGGGAGGGGACGGGGGCCTGTTGCAGACATCTCTAAGAAATCTGATGAAAGTTCACAGCCGTATAGGCTTGAGCTTGCTGTCTCCTGAGATGGGAAATAGCTTTAGGGTACTGGCCTGAGTCAACAAGGTCATATGAATCAGCTGTAAATTGTCACCTGGATTAGGTCAGAGTGGTCACGGGGATTTTTGGCCCCCGAAATGAGGGCTCTGTGTGACTTGAGGCAGTGCCTCATCTCTTTGAACTTCAGTTTCTCCAGATGAGAACGGATGATGAAACTCACCCCCTGGATGCAGGATCCTGACGCGCTGGCCATCTGCTTAGAAATCTGTATTGTGTGCTCGCTCGAGGCAAGTGGAACCTGTCCTTTCGGCTGACCCTGCTGAAGCTGCTTTTACAGCTATAACTTGTAGTTAAGTTTACTCTTAGAGTGCGTTATTTAAACTCTTATGTCGTTATGTAAACACACCTCAGCACAATTTATAGGCTTACGATTCTTTCTATCATAGCTGACCTGTTTTTCTTTTTGAAACAAACTCCTGAGTCTAGACTTTGTCAGGTTGATCCATGAGTTTGGGGACTGTTTATATGGAAACCATATACACATTCCAGAAACGTGCCTTGTTACCGATCTGAAAGAAAGATGATGAGCCTTTAACTAGTAAAGAGACACCCAAGAAACCATTTGAAGTGCCAACTCTGGTCTATTACTAAAAAGAGAAACAAAAGGTTCCTAACAACAGGATTTGAGGTTAGAAGAGCCGGGTGTTAGGAAAGGATCAACTTGAGATCAATATGGGAGAGAACTTTGTCATGATACAAGGTGTTCCCAATGAAGAGGGCCGGAGAATCTCTGAATAGTGACTTTCCTCTCAAGAAGTGCTGAAACAGAGCTGGTTGACCATCTTTAAGAAATTATAGGAAAAGTGGGGCGCCTGGGTGACTCAGTTGGTTAAACGTCCAACTTCAGCTCAGGTCATGATCTTGCAGTTCGTGAGTTCAAGCCCCGTGTCGGGCTCTGTGCTGACAGCTTGGAGCCTGGAGCCTGCTTTGGATTCTGTGTCTCCCTCTCTCTTCCCTTCCCCCACTCATTCTCTCTCTCTCTCTCTCTCTCTCTCAAAAACAAATAAACATTAGAAGAGGAAGAAGAAGGAGAAGGAGAAGAAGAAGAAGAAGAAGAAGAAGAAGAAGAAGAAATTGTAGGAAAGGTGTCAGTCAACTAATGGGAAAGACGATGGATCTCCTGGAGGTAACTAACTTTCAATTCAAATATCCTATCTTAGATTTCTCCAACTTTGGCCGCAGCAGCTTCTTACTCAACACGTCTCCGGAGGCAAGGGAAACCAAAGCAAAAATGAACTATTGGGACCTCATTAAAATAAAAGGCTTCTGCACAGAGAAGGAAACAATCAGCAAAACCAAAAGGCAACCGACGAAATGGGAGAAGATATTTGCGAATGATAAAGGGTTAGTATCCAAAATCTATAGAGAACTTATCAAACTCAACACCCAAATAACAAATAATCCAGTGGAGAAATGGGCAAAAGACATGAATAGACACTTCTCCAAAGAAGACATCCAGATGGCCAACCGACACGTGAAAAAATGCTCAACCTCACTCATCATCAGGGAAATACAAAGCAAAACCACAGCGAGATACTACCTCACACCTGTCAGAATGGCGAACATTAACAACTCAGGCAACAACAGATGTTGCCGAGGATGTGGAGAAAAAGGATGTCTTTTGCATTGTTGGTGGGAATGCAAGCTGGTGCAGCCACTCTGGAAAACAGGATGGAGGTTCCTCAAAAAACTAAAAATAGAACTACCCTACGACCCAGCAATTGCACTACTAGGCATTTATCCAAGAGATACAGGTGTGCTGTTTTGAAGGGGCACATGCACCCCAATGTTTATAACAGCACTATCAACAATACCCAAGGTATGGAAAGAGCCCAAATGCCCATCAGTAGATGAATGGACAAAGAACATGTGGTATATATATAATGGAGTATTACTTGGCAATCAAAAAGAATAAAGTCTTGCCATTTGCAACTACGTGGATGGAACTAGAGGGTATTATGCTAAGTGAAATTAGTCAGAAAAAGACAAATATCATATGACTTATGAGTCCTACATATGAGTCCTCATATGAGGACTTTAAGATACAAAGCAGATGAACATAAGGGAAGGGAAGCAAAAATAATATAAAAACAGGGAGGAGAAGAAAACATAAGAGACTCTTAAATATGGAGAAAAACAGAAGGTTTCTGGAGAGGTCATGGGAGGAGAGATGGGCTAAATGGATAAGGGGCATTAAAGAATCTACTCCCGAAGTCATTGTTACACGTGTTAACTTGGATGTAATTATTAAAAATAAATTATTATTAGATTAAAAAATTATATTAAAAAAGCTTTCTCCAATGAGCCTATGAAGATGAAGACAGGACTGTGTAAATGACTCAGTTCTGAATAGCAGATCTTTGTAAACAGGGAACAGATATTTGTAAACAGTGGGACTCTACCATGGGCAGCATGTGGGGTGAGGGGAGTGGTCTGTGGTGGTAGCTCACGGGGTGTTTTAGGCCAAATATGTAACCCAGAGAACACATTTCCGAGCTTTCAAAACACAAATAGTACTCAATAAGTCAGTGTTCAGTGACTTCTCTTTTCTAGGGCCGAGAGAACAAATCTAGAAGTGGCAATTTACTTTGCCAACCCGTCATGGACCAGACTATCGGGAGGGGGATTCCAATCAAGCCCAGGTCCACAGCACTGAGGCAGGAGGAGGAGTTCACCGGTCTTCAGAAGCAACTGACCTTCATAGCACACTGACCATCAGGCTCACGCTAATGTGAGTGAGAAGCAAGTCAGTCCCTGAAGCTTGAGTACAGACTCATCACAAATAGCCTGGACGTCATTATGTGGTCTCTCCAGAACCTCCTATGCATCAGCATGTGAAGAGCGACAAAGTTCAGAAGCTATGTCTTCTAATAAAGAGATCAACGTATACATATCTTGGTACATACGAATGAATGCGTTCTTTCCCTGGAAGCTCCAGGGCATGAAGCTACAGAGATGGAACGTGCTCCCATTACCTTCCTCTACAGACCGCCAACTCACTTCCTGGCTTGTGGAAGAAAGATTTTCATTTGCCAGTCCAGCATCCAGTCCCCTATTTCTCCTTTTCCTTTGGGAAGATCTTGGGTGATACCCGTCTAGTGAATCTCCTCACCGGCTCCAGATACGAGCTAGTGACCCAGGTGTGTGTGCCAGTCACTGGGATTGGAAATAGGACCTAAATTAAGGCTCCGAGGACTTTAGGGGGAGGGAGATTGTAGAGGGGAAAAGTACAAGTGTTTCCCCTGATGTTGCTGAGTTGGTAGGAAGTGAGCCTGGAGCCACCGGGTACCTCCTAGACATTGGCATCTGGAGAATGAAGCCAACGGAAAGGAGAGCGGAAGAAGGAGAATGGGACGCATCCTGATGACGTTTGTTTAAGCCGCTGGATTCAACTGACGAAATCATTCCTTCAGCTTGGACCCAACAGAAACACTCTTTTACATGACACCCACTTGAGCTAAATTTCTATCACTTGCCATCTCAACAGACTCCATAAATCAGAACCAAAGTGAGCTACAGTGACACACTATGAAGAGCTCAATCCTGTCCCCCAGAGTGGCACATGCCCAGGGTATCTGGCCGGGCTGCCTTCAACAGGTCCAATGGGACCCTGCTGATACCTCTGAGTCTTTTTTCTTTTCTCTTGTTTTCTTTTGAGACCTTCTGATTTACGTCTGAGATCTTACTGTCTGGGTTTTGGAGACACAACTGTATTTTTTAAAATATGATTTGCTCTCCAATAGGGAAGGCTCGTGAATCATTGGAAGTTTGGTCTGTGGAGTGATTTTGGAACTATAAGGGGTCCAGCAGGTGACCCCAAGTGCATCCTTGAGGATTAACATTTTATAAGGAGGGCTGAGATACAGTTATCTAAAAAAAACATCGCTCACTTTAACTTGATTTTTTTGCATTTGCTGAAGTAAGGCAGGTTTGCATGGTCTCGAGTGAATTGGGTTTGGACCTGGGCTGTCCGTGTCTTCATCCTGTGCTAGCTCGTGTCCAGGGGAGTTCTGTGTTCTCAATTGACGATGAAGTGTGGCAAAACTTAAGCAAATTATCTCATGCTAGGGTCTAAGGGAACCGGTTGGCCACACTGAACATTTGGAAATTTGTTTCCTCTGAGGGATTACGGAGTTTCCAAACTCACTTTACTAAGTATACATGTTTAATCTGCATCCAATTAGATAAAGCAGCTGGATAGAAGATGGAGTGCGGGATATTAATTCATTCATTCAGGCGTCGGAGTGGGAAGTTATGCACAGCCATCACACAGATGAATGCGTTTAAATTGCTCTGATCTACAAATTGGAGCAAATTCTCTGGAGTTTGAAAGCTTGGAAATGTTTCCTTTACAATATATTTTCTGCAACGCTCAGAATGCTACAGCTGACACAGCCCCACTCTTTAGAAGCAGGCTTCTTAAGCAGGGGAGTGACGGGATCAGGTTTACATCTTAAAAAGATCATTTCGATGCTGCCCGGGTGCCCAGGGGATGGACTGAAGGAGAGCCGATGGGGCCAGAAGGCAAGTTTGATGATAGTCCAGTCAAGAAATGACAAGGAGGTGACCCAGGAAAATGGGAATGGGTCTCTGAGAGGCATTTGGTTAGTAGGGCAGCGGTCAGGGGTAGAAGAATGCCCCCCAACACATACTCACTAAAAAGATCTGTGCATCCAGAGCCTTGGAAAAGGCCGGGGAGGGGGGGGGTGTCTTTGCAATGTAATTAAGTTAAGGATTTTGGCATGAGATCATCTTGGATTAACCAGATGTATTTGTCTATTTGGCATCCATTCATCACAGGGCCAATTATATTAACTGTGTTTTCTTATCTGCTGTATTCTTGAAGTGCTGGCCTTTGGGGGCCTTAAGGAGCAGGGGAGAGACCCCCACTCCCAGCGCAAGCCAACTCAAGAGAATCACAACTCGCCCAGGATTATACCTTTCATATGCAAACCAATCCTGAATCTCCAGCCCCAACTCACACACCAGCCCACCTTTCCCCTGCCCTAAATCATCCTGGGCCTGGGCACCTGGGTGGCTCAGTTGGTTGAGCATCCGACTTGGGCTCAGGTCATGATCTTGTGGTTTGTGAGTTTGAGCCCCGCGTCGGGCTCTGTGCTGACAGCTCAGAGCCTGAAGCCTGCTTTGGATTCTGTGCCCCCTCTCTCTCTCTGCCTGACCCCTGCTTGTGCTCTCTCTCTCTGTCTTTCAAAAGTGAATAAACATAAAAAAAATTTTTTTAAATCATCCTGGGCGAGGTGCCAGGTGTCCAGAGACCATCCTAGAGCCCACAGCCTGCCAGAATCATTCAAATTAGCCAATCCTAGGGGCGCCTGGGTGGCTTGGTCGGTTAAGCGTCCGATTTCAGCTCAGGTCACAATCTCGCGGTCCGTGAGTTCGAGCCCCGTGTCAGGCTCTGTGCCGACAGCTCAGAGCCTGGAGTCTGTTTCAGATTCTGTGTCTCCCTCTCTCTGTGACCCTCCCCCGTTCATGCTCTATCTCTCTCTGTCTCAAAAATAAATAAACGTTAAAAAAAAAAATTTCAAATTAGCCAATCCTAAAACATTTACTCTGTCTGCCTTGGCTTTCCCACGGAAACTCCAATAAAGGCTCAGCTCTAGGATTTCTCCTCCTGCTTCTGCCTTCTGGCCAAACCTGGTGCTACCCATGTCCCCATGTGGCCTGAGTGGCGTGAGATGCCCTTTCTCTTGGGAAATGTAAGTAATAAGTTATTCTTTCCATGGCATTGACCAAACTATGTCATCACTCCGTCTCCATAAATAAAAATCCCAGTGCAAATTAGACAAGAGACCCCAAATCCAACGATGAGTGTCCTTTTAAGAGGCAGAAGGGGAGAAGACACAGAGACGCACACAGAGGAGGAGCCGCGTGAACACAGAAGCCACGGCCAAAGAACGCCTGGACCCACCAGAAGCAGGACCTTTGGAAGGATACCTTCCTACCAATACCTCTAGAACTAAGAATAAATAGCTGTTGTTTTAAGCTACCACATTTGTGGTGATGTATTGTAGGAACTGTAGGAAACTGATCCTGCACCTTACCAAGATACGCTTACAGAAATTATATCTTGCTTTTTCTTGATTACCAGTCTTAGAGACTAAACATCACCACCTTAAAGCAGATCTGCCTTATGCTACAAAGAATTCCTTATTGCAAAGAAAAGTCTCTCCCACTGATGTAGGAGAATATAATAAAATGTTTTTGTCGGGGAAGAAAATGCCTCTTCCTGGGGCACCTGGGTGGCTCAGTCAGTCAGGTGACCAACTCTTAATTTCGGCTCAGGTCATGATCTCATGGTCGTGAGATCTAGCCCCGCACTGGGCTCTGAGCTGAGTGTGGAGCCTGCTTGGGATTCTCTCTCTCCCTCTGGCTCTCCCCCCAGGAAATAAATAAACAAGCAAATAAACAAACAAATAAATAGAAACTTGGAAAGAAAAATCAATCGAATGCCTCTTCTCTTTAGGAGTAGAAAGGGGTGGGAATGTACTTATTGAGAGAGATAGGGAGGCGGGTGACAATGTGAGAGTCCAGCTGACGTTTGGAATTAAAAAATAATAATGAAACTAAAATGTATTGAGCTGCTACGACCTGCACCTTTTGGTAGAATGATCACCTTTTGGCATTGTCTCATTCAATCTTGCCAATAATCTTATGAGAACGATTATTATCCCCATTTTATAGACGAGGAGCATGAAGTGATAGCTGAATAAATTTTCCAGCTACGCACATCGGGCAGGTGCAGAACAAGAACAGGTAGCTGGTAGGACTGAGTCACAGCGGTGCATCTGTTGGTTGAGATGCAAGGGAAAGAAAAAGACGTGAAAATCCTGAGGGTTTATTCATTTATTCAACAGGATGTCAGTGCATGGAAAATTAGTTCAAGGGATGACCGAGAGGTCTAGAGTGGTACTGTCTGTAGAAATTTCTGCTATAATGGGAATGCTTTGTAATTTACACCGTTGAATGCAGTGGCCAGTAGCCCACAGGAGCCTATCGTGCACTTGATGTGCAGGATGGTTTAGTGTTGGTCTGGCCCTCTTTCATGGGCGCGAGACACACAAAAAACTTCCATGCTGTTCTGCCATCTTGGCTCCTCCCCGAGCCTATTGTGCCCTTGAAATGTGGTTAGTATGACCAAGGAACTGAATTTTTAAGTTTTCTTTAAATTTAAATAAGTACATGTGGCTAGTGGTGACTGGGTTGGACAGCATAGATGTATGGAATGCTGGAGAAGAAGGATCTAGAACGGAGCTGGGAAACGGGTGGAGGGAGGGGCTCGTCAGCCCCAAGAGCAGGTTCAGTGGGCGTGTGAGAGAGACAGCTGAGTGCGGTGTTGGAGAGTGGGATATTGGTCAAGATTTCAGAGGCGAGTAATAACTTCATGTGGTTGCCAAGGCCTACGCAGTATCCAGGGAGCAGATTACAGAGCTGAAGAGAAACGAAGGTGAAGATCACCTTGGTGAAGAGGAAGTCAAAGAAGTGATAGGTTCGGGTGCCAAATGGGCTGTCCACACCGGGGAGATGGTGGTGAAAACGGAGACTGAGAGGAAATCTGAGAACGACTGTCAGAGTGCACATGGCACTTTGTATCAGTCCCTCCCTGGGGACGGAGGTAGAGAGAGGCAGAGCCAGGGACATGCAGTGGGGCAAAGGGGACATTGGCAGAAGGCTGGAAGAGTAAACACCGGGCGTGAATAGTGGGGTGTGGGAGCATGTCATGGGTAGATCCGTGTCCCCCCACATTCCTGGGTTGAAGTGCTAACCCCCAGTACCTCAGAATGTGACCTTTTTCAGAGAGAGAACCTTTACAGAGGTCATCAAGTGAGGCCATGAAGGTGGGCTCTACTCCGATATGACTGGGGTCCTTACAAGAGGGGCTGTTTGGAAACAGACATGCATAGAGGGATGACTATGTGAAGAGACACAGGGAGGAGACGGCCGCGTCCGAGCCAAGGAGAGAGGCCTGGAGCGGATTCTTCCTCAGCCCTAAGAAGGAATCAAGGCCGCCCCCATCTTGATCTTGAACTTCTAGCCTCCATAACTGTGAGACCACAAATTTCTGTTCCTGATGCTGCCCAGGTTATGATAATTTATTAAGGTAGCCCCAGCAACGTAACACAAAAGGACCCACAGAGCAAACTTCTTTCTATGAATCCCTTGAATTCTTTCAGAAACTGGAGGACGGGGGGCGGGGGGACTACTTACCTAGTTAAAAGAATTGACTTGAGGCGAGTAATTGATTTGGTTCTCACCCTTCGACCTTTTCCCCTTTTTCCCTTCTGGCAAAGAAAAACTTGTTTGCAGTCAGCCAGCAGTCCAATAATTAAGAGGGTGGGGAGGAGACACATCAAAGGGGCAAAACGCACACTGTCCAATAAGTCACGCCGACCCTGGGGGCCAGAGGAGGAAAGACCTGCGGTTGTCACTGGGGAGGGTTGAATATATAAGTGAGGGAGGATTTGTCTATTTGGCTAATGAACACCCTGAGTACTGATGTCTAGGAAAACGCCGCTGGTGTTTTTATTCCCCTAACCCCGGCTGCCACGCTCTTGCCCCTCCCCTTTCTCCCACCCCGCCTTCCTTCACACACCCCCACTCCCCTCACATGAACCATCCTCTGTGTGAGTCTTTGGGTAAGGGGAGTGTGGAAGGCCCAGATCCCTGGCAAATTTTTGTCCTGTCCCTAGTCCTGACCTCTGTTCCGGTCTTTGGATGTCCACTTTCACCGAGGGACGCCGGCAGCTCAAAACCACTTTCAAATCTCGGAGGAAGATGTCATGACAGTGACAGCTTTTAGAACACAATGCAATCGGGGCGCCTGAGTGGCTCCGTGGGTTAAGTGTCCGACCTCGGCTGGGGTCATGATCTCACAGTTCATGCGTTTCAGCCCCACCTCGGGCTCTGTGCTGACAACTCAGAGCCTGGAGCCCGCTTTGGATTCTGTGTCTCCCTCTCTCTCTGCCCCTTCCCTGCTGGCACGCTCTCTCTCTCTCTCACAAAAATAAATAAACATTTAAAAAAAAATGTTTTTTAATCTGTGTCAATATGGCACCAGAAAACAAATTTCAGGCTGACGTCACAGCTTAACATCCACTTAGATCATTTTTTCTTCATTGATTTTTCTACAGTTAACACAGATCATCAAAGAGGTATTGGAAAATTGACGGAAGGGAATTAAAATACACTTGGAAAATATAAAGTTCAACGCAAATTGTAAATCATCTTTCTAGCTGAGGCTGCTCTTTCATAGTGGTTTTCATCCTCTGTACCTCTTATCATGTCTCATCTTTCATTGAACACGGCAGAGCGTTCAATTCTGTGCTCTATCAACCTTTAAGCCGTGGATACCATGATTGTATGACGGAAGGGGCTAATTTTGCAGAAGAGTCACAGAGGCTTTGGGAGTTTATTTGCTTTGATAGAACCCTTTGTGGGATAAGGAAGGGGATAGATAGATAGATAGATGTAGAAACATACATAATACATACATACATACATACATACATACAAATGCTATAATGTCTGGTGCAATGATTTTATACACATATACAAATACAAATATTGACCAGGGCTCGGCAAACTTTTCCTGTAAATGTATGTTTTATAAGCCACCTACTGTCTCTGTCGCATATTCTTTGTTTTCGTTACAACCCTTATCGATGTAAATGACCATTAGCACTCAAGCTGCACAAAAGCAGTCCACAGATGCTGTAGATGAAAATGTTTATTTGTGTCTAGAGATGCATAGAAAATGTTACCAATGATGGTAGTGTGTCACGAGTAAGAAATAGAAAAATAGAACCGTTTAATATCTGTTAAATAATAATTAGGAATCATCTGAGCAACTCAGGACCAATTTTCTTAAGCAAGTGCTTTAAATATTAAATGTTTAATATTTACATATTCCAATTTTAGCTTTTGGCTTAGAGGGGAAAAAAACCTTTCATTTGGCTTCCTCATATCAAACTAGAATTTTACTTTCTTGCTTTCAAGTATAACCTTTTGTCATTTTCAAAGAGAAATATGGCCTTTTCTTCCTCATTGAAATTTCTTTCACAATAAACTGGACGAAGGACTAGGTTTCATCAAAACCTGTTTGCTGAAAGCAGACAGGGACTCAAAGCCCTACAGGAGTGAGGACATCTGAGTAACCAGCCAATCACTAGCCCCATGAACTTGAGCCAAAAACTTGGGCTCGGCTTCTCTCTCAAGGGTGCGTGAGAATTAGATTAAATCACGTACAAAAGAGCTTCACGGATGTTAGAATCATATGTACCTGCAAGTTATTACCTTTTTCATTCACCATTCTTTATGCCTAAATATGTCGGTGCTCAAAATGATTTTCAAAGGGCATTAAAATCTTTGAAAAATATTCATCCCTTGCCATCCATGTACCCATTCTTTAACAAACATCGACTGAGAACCAGATACTGTAGATACACTGGTGGAGAAACAGAGTTGGCCTGGCCCTTAGGAGTTCACGGCCTTAGGAATGACTGCACTCATGGCCCAAGGAGATGGGAAGGCAACGTTGGGGCTGAACAGCTGGTTCTCGATGCTGTGCTTTGCTTGAGGGATTTTGAATCTCCTACAGTTAAATAAGGTCAAAATATACTCATCAAATAGGCATCAGGTACCTCGTGAGTGGTTAGTAATACATGCAGCATGCAAAATTCAAAAGATACAAAGGAATTTGCCGGCCAAAGTCACCGAGCCGAGTTAAATCGTTTCCTCCAAAAAAATTCATGTCCACCTGGAACCTATGTATGTGACCTTATTTGGAAATAGGGTCTTTGCAGATGCAATCGAGTTAAGATGAGGTCATGCTGCATTAGGGTGGTCTCTAAATCAATCTGACTGGTGTTCTTACAAGCAGAACATTTAGGTACAGACGCCCAGAGAAAACATCATGTGATGAGGAAGGCAAAGACTGGATTCGAATGATGCACCTGTAACCCCGAGGATGGCCAGCAACCACCAGAGCTAGGAAGAGGCAAAGAAGGAGCCTCCCCTAGAACCTTCAGAGAAATCCTAGAACTATTGATACATTGATTTCTGGAGGCTAAAAGTCTGAAATCAAGGTGTGGCAGTCCATGCCGTCTCTGAGGGCTCTAAGGGAGAAATCTCCCTTGTGTCCTCTAACCTCTGATGGTGTCCATGGTGGTCCTATGCTTAAGGCCACGTAACTCCAATCGCCGCTGCACTCGCACATGGTGTCCTCCCTGTGTCTGTGTCGGTGTCTTTTCCCCCCTTTTATAAGAGCATCAACCAGGGCACCTGGGTGGCTCGGTCAGTTAAGCATCCAACTCTTGATTTCGGCTCAGGTCGTGATCTCACGGTTCATGGGATCAAGTCCCCCATCAGGCTCTGTGCTGACAGCGTGGAGCCTGCTTGGGATTCTCTTTCCCTCTCCTCTGCCCCTGCCCTGATCGCACTCTCTCTTAAAATAAATAAATAAACATTCTTTAAAAATTAGAACGCCACTTACTCCAATATGATCTTACCTTAACTAATAGCAACAGTAACCCTATTTCCAAATAAGGTCACTCTCTGAGATTCCGGGAAGGAATTAATTTGGTGGCACAACTACTCAACCCAGTACGGGTGGCAACTATCATGTGGAAGGAGAGATCCCCACTGTAGGGTGTGTAGAGTGAGAACAAGCGGAAACACAGAATCCTGGGAAACAGAAGACATGGAAGGCCAAGAAACAGAAAACACGAGAGTCAATTACTTTTTCCAAAAGCGTAGCTCCCAAGGGAAAGAGGAAAACAGAGCAATACTTAGAGTGCTCGGGGGGATCCGCTTGGTAGTCTGAATGGAAGCATCAAGTAGAGAAGAGGTTCAACACCGAGGAAAGGTTCTCTTTCATGGAATGGGATTCTGCGGGAAACAGGATAAGAGTCCAAACAGAGGTGGAAGAATTGGGATCGTACAGAGAAAGACAACTCCTTCTCCCTTGATGTGGGGGCGGAGGGAGGTGACTGTGGAGACAGGTCACTACATGGTGGGGCAGGTAGTGGGAGACAGCAAGCTGTGAAGGCCCTGCTTTGGGGGCTTCTGTTTTTTTCTATGAAGTGGGAAGAGAGGTTAGTCACCTACAGGGAATGGGATGAGGTGGGAATGAGATTTGGCAGAGAGGGAAAGGTTTAGGGGAAAAGACGGGAGGGTGGGGACCGAATATCATTTCACCATTGGTATCAAGGTCTTCTGGTTCCGATTTTGTATGTGTCATTGATAGCCTATGATCTGTGTTTATATTTTTCGTTTTGTGAAATTGTTCCTATATCACGATGCTGAAAGTGAGGCTTTCAGGGCAGTCCAGTAAGATGGCTTTTCCCATGTCTTTGGCTGAGAGGTCAAAGCAAAGATGGCACCTCCTCAAGGGAAACATGGTGCCTCCCCTTTCCATACACTCCCTTCCCACAGAGCAAGCTGGAGTCTTAATGCCTTGGTTACATCAAGACACTAGGTCTGTATGTAACCCATACAGGAAATCCTAAAGGCAAGAAAAAGGGCATTTGGCCAGACCCTTTACAGGGCAGGTGGAACTTCTACCCCTCAGCCACCAGTTTGACTTGTGAAGTTTTTTATAAAACTCCTTTATTCTGAGGCGCCTGGGTGGCTCAGTTAAGCGTCCGACTTTGGCTCAGGTCATGATCTCACGGTTCGTGGATTTGAGCCCTACATCAGGCTCTGTGCTGATGGCTCACAGCCTGGAGCCTGCTTCTGATTCTGTGTGTGTGTGTGTGTGTGTCTCTCTCTGCCCCTCCCCCACTATCTCTCTCTCCCTCTCTCTCAAAAATAAATAAACATTAAAAAAAACTTTTAAACTCCTTTATTCCATACTTATATGCATTTTTTTGCAGTTTATAACACACACTGAATTTTTATAGCTATGTCGCCCACATCTTACTTGAACTTCAACACACATCTTTGAATTCCCACTATTGTCCTCACTTGAATGCCAAAAAATATGAAGTTCCAGGAATTATACTAAATTTCCCAAAGTCAGGGGTGCCTGGGTGGCTCAGTCGGGTAAGTGTCCGACTTCGGCTCAGGTCATGATCTTGCGGTTTGGGAGTTCGAGCCCTGCATGGGGCTCTGTGCTGATGGCTCAGAGCTTGGAGCCTGCTTTGAATTCTATGTCTCTCTCTTTCTCTGCTCCTCCCCCACTCATTCTTTGTCTCTCTCTGTCTCTCTGTCTCTCTCAAAAATAAACATTAAAAAAAATTTTTTTAATTTCAAATTGCCCAAAGTCAAATGGAAGATTGATGGGGAAATTGGGATAAGAGCCTCAGTCTTCCAACCCAATACACTTTCTTTAGATAGCCAGGGTTGGTCAACACTAGCTTGGTGCTTGTGGGCAAAATAAAAGAGTCCCAAGTTTCATTAGTCTTTGTCTTTAGTCCTCGAGGCCCCTACTCCCTTCCCCCTTCTCGCTCCCTCTCCCCTCCTTTCCTTTTTCTTTTCATGGAACTGATATTTTCTTAATGTTTTTATTTATTTTTGAGAGAGAGAGAGAGAGAGTGAGCGTGAGCGAGCACCAGCAGGGCAGGGGCAGAGAGAGAGAGACACAGAATCCAAAGCAGGATCCAGGCTCCGAGCCATCAGCACAGAGCCCGATGCGGGACTCAAACTCTTGAACCCTGAGATCATGACCTGAGCCCAAGTTGGCTCCTTAACCGACTAAGCCACCCAGGTGCCCCTCATGGAACTGATATTTAATGAGTGACTGTCATCTGCCAGCCTGTGCTAAGCTAGGGACACAGTGGTGAACATGGCAGGCGCTCCTTATCCTGCCGCGTGGGTCTCAGGATGCCAGCAGGTAGTCAGGAAGCAGCGGTGCACCAAGGGCTCAGGCCTGCCATGGGCCAAGCACAGGGGATCAAGAGGCCACCAGGCAGTGCAGACCACCCAGACCTGGATGGGCACAAAAGTCTTCCACAAGTAACTTCTGGACTGAAGGGTAAACAGTGAGTATCACCAGCCAAGGGCAGGAAGAGGTTTATACAGCCCCGGACACACACACACACACACACACACACACACGCGCACACAGCCCTCAGGGTCTCAGAACCTCCAGGACAGAATCCCCATGGTTTTCTCACCAGCCTCTTCCTCAGGCAGCTCCTCTCCTAGGCGCTGGCCCCGCCAGCCATCCCTCAGAGGAGGGTGGTACCGGGAGGACCAGTGGCTCAGGGCAATACCTGTGTGGTTGTACTAAAGTCTCATGTCTCCCTGCCCCCATTCGGCAGCGACAAGAGGGCTCGGAGAGCCTCCTCCTTGTTCAGAGGTGTCCCCCCAAAGCCTCAGAAAGGGCCCGGCAGAGGCAGCACACAAATTACCCGAGGAGACAAATCCGACTGATGCACACCCTTGAAGACCGTCCAGTCCAGCCCTGGGGAGGAGAGTCGAGAGGAGCCTGGGGTAAGCGACGCTCCCACACCAAAGGGCTTTTAAAAGTGACAGGTAGGGACGCCTGGGTGGTTCAGACGGTCAAACATCCGACTCTTGATTTCTGCTCAGATCGCGATCTCACAGTTGGTGGGATGGAGCCCCAAGTCAGGCTCTGTGCTGACAATGCGGAGCCTGCTTGGGATTCTTTCCCTCCCTCCCTCTCTCTCTGTCTGCCCCTCCCCCACTCGTGCTCGTGCGCGCTCTCTCGCTCTCAAAATAAAGAAATAGTTTCTTGTTTTCAGTGAGACGCACGCTCTGCAGATGCTCAGGGTCCCCCACCTGCTTTGACCAGCAGCCCTGCCCTTGGCACGCGGTGAATGGGCCTCGCCAGCTGGAAAGTGCTCCCCAAAAGAAGAGATTTCATTTAAATGAAATCCAGTCAACAATTTGGGGTAAGTGTCAGGGTACTGGGGCAGATTCAACTCGGACTATTCTCTACTTTGCTTATCCACTAAACAGAGCTTCGACTGTCAAAATTACTCTCGCTCTCAGCGTGAAAAAAGCGTGCACGCAGCGTTGCCACTCAGCTAGTAACTACTGATCGACAGTGATTGGCAAGTAACCTCAGGGGCCCCCAAAAGAAAACTTTAAACCAGCTCCCTTTAATCTCCGGAAAGTCTCAAATGAAGAGGGTGCTCTGTGTTGCCTACATTATTCTCCCCGCGATGCCCAGGCTCTCTTGCTGTATTTCTCTTTATTTTGTCCCAAGCTGATTGCCAAGATTGCTCTGGTTGGGACAGAACTTGGGAGTGGCTGTTGTCCAAACCTAAAGCTGTTTCCAGCTGGCCCTAACCCTCCAGACGTTTGTCTACAACAGCTGAACAGAGATGGGAGATTGGCCTATACCCGCTGTGCTGCAGGGGCTCCTGATGAACCTGCCTGTCTCCTCCACGCGCTTGTGACCCTGCCCTGAGGGTCTCCCGTTAGGGATGCAGCCCTTGGACCAAACTATCTATTGGCAATCGTATTTAGTGAGCACCTACTATGTACCAGGCACAGTTATTCATCCCCATATCACCGATGCAGAAACTGAAGCACAGAGAGTTTAAGTAACTTGTCCAGAATGAGGCAGGGAGGAGACATACTGGCAGTCAGGCCGCAGAGGCGCCTCGATTAGCTGCTGTGTCCTATGGCTCTTGTCCAAGTCTTGTCTTTTTTGTTGTGTTCCTTTTGTTTCACCAACATGAAAAAAGGCTTAACACTCGAAAGGCCTGAAGTCATGGGGCAGCTGGGTGGCTCAGTCAGGTAAGCGTCCTACTTCGGCTTGGGTCATGACCTCGGGGTTCATGGGTTCGAACCCCACCGTAGGGCTCTGTGCTGACAGCTCAGAGACTGGATCCTGCTTCGGATTCGGTGTCTCCCTCTCTCTCTGCCCCTCTCCTGCTCACACTCTGTTTCTCTCTCTCTCTCTCTCTCTCTCTCGCAAAAGTAAAAATGAAAGCATTAAAAAATAATAATAATAAATTAAATACATAAATAAAGTCGCTCTGATGCTGCACGAACATGCTCCTTGAAGTGCAGGTGCTTTGAGAAGAATGGTTCCCACTAGAAAGGCAGCTGGGGGAGGACGGGCTCCTCTTTATCTCCGTGCCCAACGCTCACCAACTCGTGCATGCTCAGTTAGGATTTGATGAATGAATCCTGGGGACCAGTTAACAGTATGTCGTACATTGTTTTTGAGACAAACTTTTGTTGAGGGATTGTGCCGGCCTCTTACTAGACAAGTCAGGCTCTAAATGTAGTCGAAAAAAAAATATGGTCCCTGCCCAGGGACCCTTCTTTCAGGCTCCTGGGAGAAAAAATACACCAGTCAACAGATGATTACAAAAAAATACTGCCACAGTGGGGTATGTGGAGCCCTGGTGGGATGACCTAACCCCATGTGGGGTGGGAGAGTGCTCAAGGCAGTTTTCACCAGGAAGTAATATCTAAGTTGACGCCAGAAGGAAGGGCGTGAGCTGTGTGAAGATGGCAGAGGAATGGTCATGATCTCGTGACTCATGAGATCGAGTCCCCGAGTCGGGTTCTGCGCTGACAGCATGAAGCCTGCTTAGGATTCTCTCTCTCCCTCTCTCTCTGCCCCTCCTCTGCCCATACCCACGTGTGCACATGCTCTCGGGCTCTCTCAAAATAAACATTTCTTTAAAAAAGAGAAAGAGAGCACAGCACATTATGGAATTTCGAGTCCTACAGGGAGCCTGGGGTCTCTAGTTGGGGTGGGTGCTGGGGTTCCAGAAGGAACGTCTTCAGAAGGAGTCAGAGGTAAGGAGAGGCCAGCCCACAGAGAACCTACATCCAGAGAGAGCGTACATCCAGCTGGCGGGGTCATGCCTATTTCTCGACATAATTATTAAAGGTGTCCCCTTCACTCACTAAAGTGTCCCAACGTGGATAATCCATTACAGGGACATCCTGGTTACATACCAGAGACTAAGGATGTGGACTTTATCCACCCAGTTGCATTGGAATGCAGAGGACGCGACTGAGAAGTACTGAGATGATCAAATAAAGAGATCTAGGTGTGAGCAGGTATGAGGGGGGCAGTGGAGGTGGGGGGGTGGGGGGGCGGGGGTGTCCAGCTGTGCCTGCAGGTGCCTGACCACCTGCCGTCGGGCAGTGGTGGTTCTGCATCACAGATCACTTGGGTTTTGTGTATGCGCGCGCGTGTCCGTGTGTGTGTGTGTGTGTGTGTGTGTGTGCGCGCGCGCGCGCGCGCGCGATGCAGATTCACTCTCAATGAGACCCTCTTGGTCGGTGTCTGGGTGAGGAGCGAGGAAAACTGCAGGGTTAACAGGCTGTCAGGTAATTTCCCTGCACACAGAATTTAGGCCCAGCGAGCGCCCGGGAGGGTGGGGGTGGGGGGAGCAGCCTTGCTCTGGGGCTGGGGCTGCCGAAGGCCATCCGCTCCCTGCGGGTGGGAGAGAGCATAACCTAAGAGCCACAAAAATCTAAACACCAGCTTCCCAAAGGCACGTGGGGCTGCCCCTCCTTCCAAATGTCTTGCACGGAGAGAAAGCAAAGAACTAGCAGAGGACAGAACAACAGGAAGGAGAAAGGCGACGGCAGCCAGGACTCCGCGGGGAACAGAGGGTGTTCGCTCGAGGGGCAGGAAGTGAAAATCCAGGAGTGTTGTCCCAACGCAGGATGTCCTCTCACATTCCTTTCTGTCGGGGGCGGGGAGGGGTGAGGGGAGACGGGGAAACTGCATCCTGCACGGGCTGGGGAGCCACACCCCGCCCCCTGCCCGCCTGGGCGGAGCCGCGAACAGAGCTGGGGCCCCGCCCCTGCCGCCTGGGCGGGGCTGCGATCAGAGCTGGGGCCCCGCCCCCTGCCCGCCTGGGCGGGGCTGCGATCAGAGCTGGGGCCTCTGCGGTCCTAAGGGAGACTTCTGAGGGCAGAAGAAAAGAATTAAGGGGGAAAAGAGGAAAGAAAAAAGAAGAGTCCAGTTTAGTACTGTAGTCAGGTTGGGCAGGAGAAAGAAGGCCAGATAAGTCCCCCTGACGTGAAGACAGAGTCTGGAAAGGGCACTCTGGGAACAGCACCTCCTGGGTGCTGAGCTGAGCCCTCGCCTCCCGGACTCTGGCGAGCGCCGGCTTTCTCCCCGCCCATCGGCCCCGGGAAGATGTTTGCTGACAGCTTGCTTTTCTGTACCCTGACTCTTGGGCACACATGATGTGCATTCATTTTGGCTCTCCTTCTTATGTAATATGATTGCCTCTTATATTTTGGTGGTTGCTGCAATTCTCAGGACCCTCTCTCACGTTTCTGCGTGGCTTCTCAAATGCAGAGCCCACAGGTCATGTTCTGATCTCGCCGTCTGTGAGTTCGAGCCCCGCGCAGGGCTCTGTGGTGACAGCTCAGAGCCTGGAGCCTGTTTCGGATTCTGTGTCTCCCTCTCTCGCTCTCTGCCCCTCCCCCGCTCGTGTTCCATCCCTCTTGCCCTCAAAAATAAATAAAGCATTAAAAAAAAAATTTTTTTTAATGCAGAAGCCAAATAGCCGGGAGAATAGCCAACCTGCTCCGTGCTCCTTGTTCTCATTTGCCAGACTTTTAATACTGTTTTAGGACAATGCTGCTGGTGTTCGATTTATGGCTCACGGGGAGCAGCTAGTGTTTCTCAGCAATATATAAACTGGAAACGTTCTCCCCCGTTTCGGATCTGGGTAGTTTTGCCCTTCACTTAATTGAACTGCTTTTTGTCAAAGCGTATTCCAAAATTTCCCCATCTGTGTCTCTCAGAGGCAGGATTACTATCACATGTTCCTGGCTCCGTGATCAAATAAGGTGGGTGGGAACATGTAACCCCATGCTTGTCTTGGAGGTTTGCCATGGTGTTAACATGCAGAAGGTTCTGACAAGTCCTGCAGTTGTCTAGTTTATCATCCCCTGCTTACTCGCTTGCTCTTGACCCAGCATCATTCTGAGCTCCCAGGAGTGAGGGATCTCCTGGTGCTGGATTGACCCCTTCTCATGCCCATTTTCCTAAATCCTCCACACAGGAAGATAATACCTCCCACTGTGTAGCTGATGACAAGTTTCAGGATTTTTTCTTCCTCCAAACGAAATAAATGCCTTTCATTGCTTTTATTATAATAATAATTATTATTAGTATTACAAATGCTTTGCATTATTATTATAAATTACATGTTAATTACAGACAACCCAGAGAACCAAAAGAACCTAAAACACCTGCTCTCTTAAAAAAGCCACTGTTGACATTCCATTCTAGATTTTTCTACATATTTATACATAATTTATATACTTATGTATTTTTTAAACGAGATCACGTACCAAATGTATTTTTATACAAGTAAACTGGCAACATACTTCCACATGCATAGTTACATTTCTGTAATGTTATTTTAATGGCTGTATAGGATTCTCTAAATGGCTGCCCCATAATTTATTTAATTGATCCCCTGTGGTGAGACATTCAAATTGTTTCCAACTTTACTCCAAATAGCACTGTGATGAACATATTTAGAGTTAAATTTTTCCATGTTTTCTTAGGTATTTCAGGATAGACTCCCAGAAGTTGAATTATAATATTTATTTAACATGGTGCAAAGATTCGTGTGCCCAGAAGATGTACAGGTCCAAGGCTTGGTAATGGACAGGATTCACCAGTCCTTTCCCTCAGCTACACTAAATGCCTCATGATGGTTCCACTAGGTTCCTGTGGCCACTGTAACAAATTACCATACACTTGGTGGCTTAAAGCAGAAGTTTATTATCTCAGTTCTGGAGGCCAGAAGTCTGAAATCACAGGCTCAGCAGGGCTGATCCCTCTGAAAGCTCTGGAACAGAATCCATTCCTTGTCTTTTCCAGCTTCTGGGGATCAGGCATTCTTTGGCTTCTGGCTGCATAACACATCTCTGCCTCTGTCTTCACGTGGCTTTCTCCTTGTCTCTCTGTGTCTGCGTCTTCTCTTTTGTCTCTTATAAGGACACTTGTTATTGGATTTAGGGCCTACCCGGATAAATAATCCAGGATGATTTCAGCTCAAGATTCCTTCTTTCAAATGCTTTTTAAGTTTTTCTTCATTTATTTTGAGAGAGAGAGAGTGTGCATGCGGGAGAGGCAGAGAGAGAGGGAGAGAAAGAGAATCCCAAACAGGCTTTGCTCTGTCAGTGCAGAGCCCCACGTGGGGCTCGAACTCCGGAACCGTGAGTGAGCTCCGGACCCGAGCTGCAACCAAGAGTCAGAGGTTTAACCGACTGAGCCACCCAGGCACCCCTCAACTGGAGATTGTTAATTACATCTGCCAAGACCCTTTTTCCAAATAAGGTCACATTACAAGTTCCAGGGCTTAAGGCAAGAGCATATGTTTTGGGGAACCACCACTCAACCCATCGCAATGTTCTTCCAGACCATGAGGAGTCATTTTCAAATTGGTACACCCACATATACATAGGTTAGCAATGGGCTTCCTTTTAAAATGCAATCTTGGGGGCACCTGAGTGGCTCAGTCAGTTAAGCATCTGACTCTTTGATTTTGGCTCAAGTCACGATCTCCTGGCTCGTGAGGTCCAGCCCCGCATCGGGCTCTGCCCTGGCAGCTAGAAACCTGCTTGGGATTCTCTCTTTGCCTCCCTCTGCTCTTCTCCCACTCTCTCGCTGTCAAAATAAATAAATAAATGTTGAAAAACCAATAAGTAAAATACTAAAATGCAGCCTGATGCGGAAGCCCAGTATGCAAAGTGGTAAGTTGGGCCAAGGCTGCGGGGAGGGAGACCAGCACAGGGGAACATACACTTAGATCAAGGACACAGGAGCTCGAATGGATTCAAGGACTCCAGCCCTCGCTGTCTCTTGAAATAAGAGGGAGGACCAAGTTGCACGTGCTGTCCTGGGGGAGGACTCCAACATACCCTCCGTTTGTGGGTCGGGGTCTCAGCCTACACAAGCCCTGTTCGCTCCACCGCGAGGAGAATCAGGCACCCAGACAAGCTTTGCACGTGACCAGCTGCACTTGAGTGAGAATCACATGGAGGTCCTGATTTACAGGGTTTTAAAAAGCAAATCATTCACGTGTCTCAGCAAAAGTCCTCAAAGGACATTCCTGAGTTTCAGTGGGAGGAAAAATGAGTTGCTTTATGAGCTCTTTCAGCATGTTTCTGGACTGCTGAATGTTTCAATCTGCTGCAACGTTACAACCTTATCTATAAACGGGGCCTGAGTGTCAAACATAGGCTGTCCGTGAACTCACAAATGACCGTCTTCCAAAGGTTCATTTGCAGGTGAGTTATTTGCAACTCTTAGTGTCTTTTCCCATCTATTCTGGGCTGGAGCTCCCAAAGCCTAGTGATTCCTACTGTCAGCAAGAAAGAGCCCTGATGGTGACCCTGGCCTCACAGAGCTTCCAAATTCTGAGCCCTGGGCTCGCCCAGGCCTGAAAGCAGGGCTGGAGGGGGAAGGAAAAATGTGGCCTAGGATCTCCCAGGGCTTCAGCAGCCATGGGCATTGCTGGGGGAAGCACCGAGGACAAGAGGCTCAGGGGATAAGGCTGTCACTGGGGGGGTTGGGGAGAGGAGTTACGGAGAGCCACGGATATCCGTACGTGCAGACATAAGGCCTGGAAGGCCAGCCTGCCTGGATTGTCGCTATCTGATCAGCAAGGATTCAGAGGCTTTGAATGGATTTTCAAGGTGTACTAAACTCCCTAAGGCTGCTGTCACAGGGACCACAGACTGGGTGACTTAAAACCACAGAATTGAGGCGCCTGGGTGGCTCAGCCGGTAAAGCGTCCGGCTTGGGCTCAGGTCATGATCTCGCGTTCCGGGAGTTCGCGCCCCGCGTCGGGCTCTGTGCTGACAGCTCGGAGCCTGGAGCCTGCTTCGGATTCTGTGTCTCCCTCTCGCTCTCTGCCCCTCGCCCGCTCATGCTCTGTTTCTCTCAGGAATAAATAAACATTAAAAAAAAAATTTTTTTTTAAGCTTCCCGTTGTGAAGTCCAGAAGATTAAGAATAAGGTACTGCCAGAGCCATGCTCTCTCCCCAGCTTCTGGATGTCTCCTGCCATTGCTCTCCTGCCATCCTTGGCATTCCTTGGCTTGGGGACGCTTCCCTCCAATCTCTGCCTCTGGTGGTGTGCAAGCGGCTTCCCTCCATCATCTGTGTCTTCCGATGACGTTCTCCATGTTTTGTCTCTGGTCTCTTCTTACAAGGACAACAGTCATTGCAACCACTGCATGATGTTTCACCCTAATGACCATCCTAATTTGGTTACATCTTCAACAGACCTCATGTCTTTTTTTTTTTTAGTTTAGTTTATTTACTTATTTTGAGAGAAACAGAGAGAGCGTGAGCAGGGGAGGGGCAGAGAGAGAGAGAGAGAGGGAGAGAATCCCAAGCAGGCTCCTCACTGCCAGGGCAGAGCCGGACACTGGGCTGAAGCTCACAAAACTGTGAGATCATGACCTGAGCCGAAACCAAGAGTCGGACACTCAATTGACTGAGCCATCCAATTGCCCCCATAGACCCCATTTCTAAATAAGGTCATATTCACAAGTACCCAGAGTTAGGACTTCAACATATCTTTTGGGGGGGGACACAATTCAACTCGTAACAGAAGGTATATAATTTATCATCTCACCCAAAATAGAAATATAATCTACAATGGTTATAATGCACAACCATAGAGCCTCTGCTTAAATACTGCCGATGACGGGCAGGTGATCCATTCTATTTTCAAGTCATGGCAGTCATGAGCTACCTCCTTCCTTAATATGATCCAAAAGCTAGACTTTCACCTACTGAGTCCCGTTTTCCCTTGTGAAACTAACTACATAGAATAATTCTAAGTTTTGATAAAATCCTTCGCTATATATGAAGCCCTCCCAGTCACCCTCCAAATATTTCCTTAAGGTTCAATTCTCCAGATCTTCCTATGACATGGCTTTAAGCCCTTCTTAAGATCCTAACCACTGAACTCTGGACCCGGTCACTGATCTAGGCCCATCCTAAGAAGAGGTAACCGAATGCATACAATATGGGTGTGGCCTATCAGACTCAGCAATCTGGTGGGTCCATTTACCTGCTGAGATCTGAGTCTTACACATGCATTGAAATCCAAAGTTGTGTTGAGATTTCTGTTTTGTTCTGTTTGGGTTTGGTTTTGTCTGCTTGTTTGTTTTGCAGACAGCCACAGAGCTTCGCGGCCAAGCTAGACTGTTGAGTAAAATCAAGTTTGCGGTCAGCTGAAATCTCAGCTTCTTCTTCGTAATGATCCCCTGGGTGCACATCTCCCGCTCGTTACCGCACTGTTTCCTTCTGGACCTTCTGCATGCTGGCCCCTAATACATTTTATCTATTGCCCCCAGTCCTTCAACATAACTCATCTACGCTCTTGTGAATCTTGATTCGTCATGCATGCCTTGGTCATTCAACCTAACTCTGGTCATCCGCCCTGCAGGAAGAAAAGAAAAGGGGGAAAGACAACCAATGTTTATAATATTTATAAGACCCTACTAAGTTGGACTAGTTAGTTGTTTCTAACTTTTTCATTGACGTCAACACACAGGAAAGTGCACATATGGAAATAGGCAGGTCAATGAATGATCACAGGCAAATGCCTGTGTAACCACCCATGTCAAAAAAGAGAACATTAAGCTGAGAATGTTTTAATAAACATTTTTCTTTTTAAGTCCTCAGACCTATTTGGTAATTATTTTCAAAGCTGGTTCACAGATGATAAAATAGACTCAGAAAAGGGAAGTGATGTGCCCAGCATCCCGTAGCCGGGAAGTAATAACGCACAGAATGACTCCCTGCAAAGTGCTCTTCCTACCTGCTGACGCTGGGCTTGAAAAATGAGAGATGTGGCCACTACCCAGGTGAGGTGGGTAGAAGGGCATCGTGAGCAGGACAAACCAGGAGAACGAAGGCAAGCAGGCGGGTGGCACGGATGGGGGGGGTGGTAATCCAGAGTTCCTAGGGCACGGGATCCCGGCACGAGAAGAGTGCCGGGAAACCAGGCCAGATGTGGTTGATAGGCTCACAGATCTGCACGCTCTTCCGTATCAGTGGCAATGCCCCTGAAGCTTTCGAGAACATTGCTTTAGGATAAGATAATTCACTGTAAACAACAGTGTCCTACCAGGTTAACAGAATTTTCAAACTCCTACTGCTTATTCAGGGTTTCTGGAAGTCTTAGAAAATTGAGATTCAGGACTTCAGGGGGTCAAATATTTAAGGGTTAAAAGGGGCAGAAGGAAATGACAGGCTAAGCCCGTGGGAGGCTGGCCTAAGAGGCTGCCTGACCACCTAGAGGGACTAGCTGCAGAAACACCACGTTGTCCAAGCCTTTCAGGTAAATGAGCAAAGTGGTTTGAGTAAAGTAAAATGGTCACCCTGAGCTAAGTAACTCCAAAGTAATATCAATAGAGTGATCCACTAATCAACCAAGATTTATTATAGCAGGGTGTGCATAAAACCAAGCAAGCTGGGCTAGAAGATTCCCATAGTGACACGGGGCATCTGACCATTTCTTTTTAAGTTAGTGTGGAGATTCTTTTTTTCGAGCAGGCCCTCTAGTAAAAAATTTTTTACTATTTTTTTCGAGTAGGCTCCACGCGCAGCATGTAGCCCAACACCGGGCTTGACCTCATGACCCTGAGATCAAGAGTTCCGTGCTTAACAGACGGAGCCACCCGGTCGCCCCCCCAAGATTAGTCACTTCCTATACAGATTAGGGAATCGCTTTCACAAAGGAAAGAAATAAGCGGACGTTTCTTGGACGATCCCAAAAAGAGGGACCAAGGCTACAACTGTTTTATTTTCAACAGTCTTACAAATTGTGCGAATAGAGACCAACCACATGAGCATGGGCAAAGCCTGTTTGTTCAGAGGTTGCTGTAACAAGGGAATCAACTACTGTCGCTGGCCTTTGGCGAAGACTCAAAGGCAGACAGGGAGGTGGCAAAGCTTCCGGGGGCTGGCGAAGGCTGTTGTTGGGATGGGGAAGCTGCGGGCAGCTGACCAAAGTGGGGCATCCTATGTGGTCCGGGAGGCGCGCGTATTGGCCTTTCGCGGTGGGTCCCAGGTTGGAAACAGGGTAACCATGAAGAAAGCTTTCAGATATTAATCAAGTCCTGGCCATTTGGAGCTTTTTGTGACAGAAGGTATTATCCAGCTTCCTCGATTTTTACTAGAGATAGCGGTTTGATTTCCTACAAGTCTGGCTTACAGCCAGCCGGTTTCCTTGGCTGTTTATGGTAGATCCAGGACTGATTCTCTGGGCAGGTTACTACAAGTTTTGGACCGGAGTTCTAGTCTTATAGCTACTCTGGCCATCACCCATCTGTACATCCCGTCTCTTGAAATGAATCAGGTGAGGAAATCAATGTTGAAAAATGGGAGTGGGCAAGGCAATAAAAGCAGGGCAGGGAGAGAACTGCAGGATGGTGGATGGGAACGCTCTTAGAGAAGGGAGAACACAGATTTTTAAAAGAAGAGCCAATCGGGGCACCTGGGTGGCTCAGTCAGTTAAGTGTCTGACTCTTGGTTTCAGCTCAGGTCACGATCTCACGGTTTGCGAGTTCGAGCCCTACATCAGGCTCTGTGCTGGCAATATAAAGCCTGCTTGTGGGGCGCCTGGGTGGCTCAGTCGGTTAAGCGTCCGACTTCAGCTCAGGTCACAATCTCGTGGTCCGTGGGTTCGAGCCCCGCGTCGGGCTCTGGGCTGATGGCTCAGAGCCTGGAGCCTGCTTCCGATTCTGTGTCTCCCTCTCTCTCTGCCCCTCCCCCGTTCATGCTCGGTCTCTCTCTGTCCCAAAGATGAATAAACGTTTAAAAAAATAAATAAATAAAAATAAATAAAATAAAATAAAAAATAAAGCCTGCTTGTGATCCTTTGTCCCTCCCTCCCTCTCTGCCCTTCCCCTGCGCTCTCTCAAAATAAATAAATAAACTGGAAAAAATAAAGGAGGAGAGGTGATAGGTAAGGATAAAAGAGAGATGGTCTGAGTCACGAAGGGCCTTGAATACAAGACAGAGGAGTTAATTACTAGCAGTTGATGTTGAAGAGTGGGGAACCCCCAAGAACTTTCAAACAACCTAATAGGGGGTCCAATGTGTGACGCTAAAAGATAAGTCTAGAGCTGAATCTAAAGCTCCTATCTAGTTATATTCTTCCCCTGCTTAAAGCTGTCTGGAATGTTCTCTCCCTCCAGCCCTTCACTGTCTGACAAACTCATCTTCATCATAAATTCAGCATCCCTTCCTCCAGGAAGCTCTCTAAGGTTGAGTTAAACACTCCTTCTTCTCCCTCTTTGAGTACCTGAGGGTTCTTCCTCTTCTCCTAAACATAGCACTGATCTCAGGAATAGAATTCAGGTTCCCGGATGACCTCCTTCGCTAAGGAGTTGTCCTGAGAGGACGCCTATGCTTTATTCATCTTTGTACTTCCACTGATATGGGCACAGGGCCTGGGAAAAATAGACATTTAAATGCATATGTTGTTGGAGCTGATTTGCCAAATGGAGATACTGGATGTAGGGGTGGGGCTGGAGGTGGTGGGGGCTGTGGGAATGGCGGTATTCAGGGCAGTGGCTCCTGAAGTCTGGGAGGCATCAATCCACATGGTGAAAGGATAGGGGTTGCTTTAAATACACATCCCTGGGCCACTTCTGGACCTACTGATTCAGAATCTCCAGGAATGGGACCTCAAATCTGAGTTCATTGACACTTCCCTCAGGTGATTCGCACACTCAGCAAAGTTTGAGAACCATGGTATAGGTAGCACCGTGGATAATACTTGGATAATTCACAGAAGGCAGGGATGAGGGAAAAAAGGGAGCTGTCTGGGCCTGAGAACTGATCATCAAGGAAGATGGAAACGCCATCCAGAGAGGGAGTCCTGGAGAAGGCAGGGGTTAAGTTGCTTTCACAGAAGTGGGTGTGAGGTGCCCACTTGAATCCAGACGAAAATGTCACTTGGCAGCCAGAGATTGGATCTGACGTTCAGTAGTCTGGTCCTTATGACCCTGAGAATTTAATGTTTGGGCACAAAAAAATCAAGCTTCCACAATCACTCTGTCCTCTGTAGTTTAGCAGAGAGGCAAAAATTGCATTCATTTCCTTTCTATGATTGATTTAGGCAAGTAATTAGTAGTGATAATGTAGAAATAGCAAACTACATTTAATGTGCACCCTATCATCCGGGAGTGAATCAACATTTGAATAGTTGCACAAATGCCTTAAAAGAAATGAAGGGAAAGATACCTTTGCTAAAATATGAACATGACCACTTTTAAGCTCCAGTGAATCTTACTAATTGACTTGAAAGTCTGTTTTTACAAATAAATCCTGGACACCCCAAAAGGACAAGAACCATGTATGCAAAATATCTGACCTAATCAATTTTCAGATGAATCTGAAACTATTGTTTGAATTCGGATTTAGTAAATGTCACGGATCCCTGTACTGGAGCACAGATATAAATCTGATGTACTAAATGACATAAAATAGAGAAGGGAGTAATTTCTCGGGCGAACATGAACGAGCACTGGAATCCATCTGGGTAATTTGCATAAAAATTGGATTTTCCTCTCTTGAATTACCTTTTTACGGTGGGCATCTGTAATATGGTCAGTTCGGTTCCCTGCTCTACTGTCTGTCTTCGTCTATGTGGTGCCACAGTATCTGCCTTGTTTTTTCGGGAGTCCATCCCACTGGCCAAAACTTTAAAAAAAATTTTTTTTTAATGTTTATTTTTGAGTGAGAGAGACAGAGTGTGAGCAGGGGAGGAGCAGAGAGAGAGAGAGAGAGAGAGAGAGAATCCGAAGCAGCTTCCAGGCTCTGAACCGTCAGCACAGAGCTGGATGCAGGGCTCGAACACACGAACAGTGAGATCATGACCTGAGTCGAAGTCAGACCCTTAATCGACGGAGCCACCCAGGCACCCCCCGCTGCCAAAAGGTATTGCCCATGGCCTGGCACCCCATCCCCATGAACTGCTAGCTCTCTCCTGCAGGGGGTCTGGCCCTACCTCCAGAAAGCTTAAGGGTTAAACTTGAGAACAGACAATAGTCACATTACCATCCATTCAACAGAGACCTCCTTCCAACAGCCCAAAGAAGAGAATCAGAGAAACCTTGACCTGCTCTTGTTCCAGTAGCTTCTGAGGCCAAGCTGGAGCACCCCTCTCACAGTCTGATCGATTCATTCTTCTTTTGACACCATAATCCAAGAATTCCTCACAGCCGAGTCTAGAGGCAGATAGGTTTCTACTCCCTTGAAACCAAGGGTAATAAGGTACAATTTCATACACACTTACTCTCCAGCTCAACCTCTGAGATCCTAACTTTCCTTAGAAACAAACAGCTAGAAAAAGAATCGGTGGGATGAGATGGTCTCTGATACGAGTTGAACCGCGCGTGTCTCTCCCAAAGATGCGTTGAAGTCCGAAGTCAGCGTTTGACATTCTTTGCAAATAGGGTCACTGTAGATGTAAATAGTTAAGATGAGGTCATGTTGAAATAAGAGAGCCCTTAATCAGATGTAGCTGGTGTTTTCACCAGAAGAGGAGAAGACGCACAAAGACAGAGGGAGGAGACGCTGGGTGACGAGGGGGCAGTGAGTGGAGCCAGGCATGTACAAGTCAAGGAATGTCAAGGACTCCCGGTTGCCCCCAGCACCGGCATATGAAGGTCTCTTCTTTAGGAAACGTTTATTCAGAATGTCTTGCTTTACCCCCAAACACAAATCCTTCTTAGTTTGTGCTGTGTTGTCTTAACAAGAGAAAAACCTATTTTTTGGCCAAAAAAAAAAAAAATCCACTTTGGCCTCCATCGCTGCCAGCCCTCACACCAAGGGGGCAATTTCTCACTCCTTTTCTAGTGTTTAGAGACTGTGTGAGTGTGATCACAAGTAGATTTTCACACAAATCTAAGGCGAGAACACTGTTTTATTGTCCTGTGAGCAAATCTTGAAATCCATGCCTTTTAGTTCAAAATCAGTTAATTGTATTTACACAAGATAAATCTGGACATTTTGGTAAACTTTAATTTAAAAAAAAAAAATCTTTTTTTTTAATGTTTATTTATTTTTGAGACAGAGACAGACAGAGCATGAACAGGGGAGGGTCAGAGAGAGAGGGGGACACAGAATCCGAAACAGGCTCCAGGCTCTGAGCGGTCAGCACAGAGCCCGACGCGGGGCTCGAACCCACGGACCGTGAGATCGTGACCTGAGCTGAAGCCGGACGCTCAACCGACTGAGCCACCCAGGCGCCCCTAAACTTTAATTTTTTTAATGTTTATTTATTTTTTGAGAGAGAGACAGAACGCGAGTAGGGGAGGGGCAGAGAGAGGCAGACACAGAATCTGAAGCAGGCTCCGGGCTCTGAGCTGTCAGCACAGAGCCCGACGTGGGGCTCAAACTCACGGACCGTGGGATCATGACCTGAGCCGAAGTCAGACGCTCCGTCGACTGATCCACCCAGATGCCCCTGGTTTAAACGGTTCATGCTAATCATAAATGGGCCTGTCAGGAATACAGGAGATCTTCGGAAAAAATCAGGGAGCAGATTATTGAAGGTGTTTAAAGCTTTAGTTTATTTTTTTAATTTTGTTTACCTATTTCCAAAGTAAAACCGGTATGTTGGTTGATTTCCTTGAGCTTCCTTTAGAGGTGGCATTAATTTTCTAGGGCTGCATAACAAAGCACCACACAGTGGATGAATTAAACAAGAGGAATTTATTTCCTCGCCGTTCTGGAGGCTAAAAGTTCATGGTCAAGGTGTCGGCGGGACTGGTTTCTTCTGAACCACGGATGTGGACTGCGGCCTCGCTGGCCTGTGCTCTGAATCAACTGCTTTCGCAGAAGTCTAGGCCCCGCAGGACCTGGCTCTCACCCCAGCCATGGTGAACCTCTCCGAGTTCGTTGGCCCCACACCTCCACGCCTCGGCTCAATCTGCTCACTCCCCGAGCTCACTGTTCCCTCCACCTACATCTGCTCGGGCCACAGTTGTTCAAGCTCCAAGACTCAGCCGCTTCCCCCTTCCAGAGGCCTTTCTGGACTTCTGTCCCCACTGCAAGCTCCTTTGAAATACTTTGTTCCCTCTATACCTCTCACACATCTTCCGCACATCGCAGTACGTCTCTGTTGTTTCCACATGTGACTATTTCCCATCTAGGCTGTTTCTTGAGATCGGGGACCACGTCTTTATATCCTCAGCCACGGAATATCTGATGAATGAGCGAATCTCAGGATTGGAAGGGATCCCGACATGAATCGACTCCACCACATCCGTCACAAGCAGTCACTCAGTGCTACTTGAATGCCAGCAGTGATGGGGAGCTCATTATGCACGGGCACCCATTCTATCCACACGGCTAGTGAATGCTAATGAATGAGGAAACAAATCAGATCTTCAGCATTTCATTTGTATTCAGATATAAAGTTTAGTTACACCAGGAAACTAACAAATGCTTTTATTGCATTTTCATAGGATCAAAATAAGCAAGGAAACAGACACAGTTCTAATTCTGTGCTTGTCATTTATTTGTTTAATAAGTATTTAGAGAATACATACTATGTATAAAACACTGTGTTGTTGGGGTGTCCGACTGGCTCAGTCAGAAGAGCATGCGGCCTTTGATCTCAGGGTTGTGAGTTCGAGCCCCATGTTGGGTGTAGAGATTACTTAAAAAAATTAAATCTTAAAAAAAAAAAACATGGTGTTGTTGTAATAGTTAGAAACTTATGGTTCTTGTTCTTAAGGTATTTATAATCTAATTGAAACGTCAAGACTTGGGTGGACAGAGAATACATAGCTAAGTTCGGAGGAGCAGAGCCCAGCAGTCCCAGAGCGCCCCGGGTGCAAAGGAGGAGAATGAGAGACGTGGGTTGGGGTTGTCAGGAATGTCCCAGCTCAGATCTGGAGAGGAGGCCACTGCAGGTAGGAAAGCACAGTGCTAGCAACAGGCAAAGGCAAGAAAGCACCAGGTGTTTAAGAGATCATGGAATCCAGACTTTCCGCAGTGGAAGCGATCTTTTTCTTTTGAGTGTTTATTTTTGAGACAGAGAAGGCGACAGAGCATGAGCAGGGGAGGGGCAGAGAGAGAGGGAGACACAGAAACCGAAGCAGGCTCCAGGCTCCGATCTGTCAGCACAGAGCCTGACGCAGGGCTCGAACTCACAAGCCGCGAGATCATGACCTGAGCCGAAGTTGGACGCTCAACCAACTGAGCCCCCCAGGCGCCCCTCCAGTGATTTTTCAAATCACGTTTTTCAACCTCTTATTCAACTGAAAGATTACTTCAAGACAGTAAATAAAATAAATATAAAAAGTGGAGCTAATCTGGCTGAATCAGGGTGAATCTGGTGGGAGTCAGTCTTGAAAGATACGAGAAAACCCAGGCATAGCCTTCATGAGAAATGTACAATGAGGTAAATATGACTTTTGTTAACACATATAGCAGCAGAATTGGATAAGTGGAGAAATGTCCATTGTTAACAAAGTAATTTATAGCTTTCATGCTATTTCCACTCAAATCCCAATGCAAGTTTTACAGAATTTTTTTTTTTTTTCAGAAAGAAGAGTTTAGAGTTAGGGGAATAACTCTAACATTTAAAAACATATTCTAGGGGCACCTGGGTGGTTCAGTCGGTTAGGCATCTGACTTTGGCTTGAGTCATGATCTCACGGTTCGTGGGTTCAAGCCCCACATCGGGCTCTGTGCTGACAGCTCAGGGCATAGATCCTGCTTCGGATTCTGTGTCTCCTCTCTCTCTGCTCCTTCCCCAGCTTACATTCTGTCTCTCTCTCTCTCTCAAAAAAAAATAAACATTAAATTAAAAAAAAAAAAGAGTCCAACACTTAACTGACTAAACCTCCCAGGTGCCCCAAAAGGCTTTTTATATAAGATCATAAAGTATATAAGAAAAATCACTAAGACCCCACCCCTAAAAATGGATAATCCAGCAAATAACATTAGTAAGCTCATATATGGAAAGATGATCAAATGTGTTAGTCAAGTGTTATAGACAAACATTTTTGTCGCTCTAGCCAGTTAACCTATTTAGACCAATAAATATGAGATTCCATCTATCCTAAAATTAAAATAGTATTCTTCGATGTCTATCTTAAAAATAAAACAATGCTGAAATTTGGGAAAAGCTTGATACACAAAGACATTCAGGGCAGTATTATTTACAATAATAAAGAGTCAGTATGTAAATGAATGAATAAATTGACCCACAACAGAAGATTGGCTACGTAAAGTGGAATTGGCCACCTCAATGTCAGATTATGCATTGACGTTGTTTTATACAAAGAATACATAATTAAAAAAATGATTTTATGTTAATGGAGGCAAAGTTGACGGTGTGTTACCCCTGAGGTATTCTCAATTCTTAGCCCAGTGACTGTTCCATAGCAGAGACACAATAAAAACTTGGTCAATGAATGAAACTTGTACACACACAGTATGATTTTTGACCATGTGAAACGAAACCTACTTATAGAAAAAAGAATGAAAAGAAATATAAATAATGGTAGGAGTGTTGCTACTTTTTTCTACTTTTCTATAGAAGATAAGAGGCAAGATCCCAAATGTTTCATGATATATACTTATCATTGTTTATCAGACTTTGAGTTAACTGGGTATCTTCCAAGGGGGGGGGGGCGGGGTAGGTATCTTGTATTTTTATTTGCTAAATCTGGCAGCCCCTCTAGACATCAGAGTTGATGTCTTTATAGACACGTTTTAAAGTCTGTTGAACAGAGAAGTTCCCTGTGATGAGTACTTAATTGGAAGTATGTGGTTATTTTTGTGTGTTTGTTTTCTCACGTAGGGTATGTGTGTGTGCACATATTTCTCTGTGTAGAAAAAGTTTAAAGGGAGAAAAAAAATCACCCCAGATTCCACTACCCAGAGATAACCACCACTTACATTTTATTTAAGATATTATATACATACATGCACATACAGATTTATAAGTGTAATTTTACATGCACACGGAATCATATTATATATGCTTTCCTGTAATCCTGCTTTTTGTGGTTTGTGTTTTGTTTTGTTTTGTTTTTTCTAACTGCCAATTTCACTGCCTATCCAGAGGTCTGACTTCCATAAAATCTCATTTACTCGCCATTCCCAGGGGACCACCGCTACATGGACTACATATGCAGATGATTAACTAGTAGTTTGTTATTTTTATGGCAAACCACATAGCTCCGGCTTACAGAGGGGCCTCACTTGAGAGGGCAAATCCAGAATCTACCATCGAAGCCCTCAAGGAGTCTCAAAAAAGACACGCCATTTTGTAAGACATACATTTGTGTTGATTGGTATTTACGACGCTTTGTTGATTTCATCTCACTTTACCTGTTCTGTTCCAGAAACTTAATAGTTGTGAAAACATGAGACAGTAACAATGGATATTTGGGAGAGGTGCTCACCGAGAGCAATCCTAACAGCTGAGTTTAATATTTACTGAGCAGCCACTACCAGCCAGGCACGGGATTAGGCACGCAAAGATTATGAAGACCAGGAAGACGTGCCCCTGCCCTAGAGGAAGCTTAAACTTTCATAACATAAAATTAAATAGACACATCCGCGACTCGACCGCTCAGAAATGCCGCTGTTAATTTTAGTGGATGTCTTTTCAGATCTGATAATTGTAACAGCTAACACTTACGGAGCACTTACTGTGTGCTGACTTTGCTCTCGACGTTTCGCATGTCACTCAAGTAATCCTCAGAAGAGTTTTACAAGGGACCATTCTTATTTTTTTTTTTAATTTTTTTTTTAAACGTTTATTTATTTTTGAGACGGAGAGAGACAGAGCATGAACAGGGGAGGGGCAGAGAGAGAGGGAGACACAGAATCTGAAACAGGCTCCAGGCTCTGAGCTGTCAGCACAGAGCCTGACGCGGGGCTCGAACTCACGGCCCGTGAGATTGTGACCTGAGCCGAAGTCGGACGCTTAACCGACCGAGCCACACAGGCGCCCCAGGGACCATTCTTATTTATATTGTACAGAGGAAGAAACTGAGGCAAAGAAAGATGTTAAACTTGCCTGACATGGCACTACCAAGTTGCAAGGCCGAGATTCAAACCCAAAGTCTCTCGATAGCTGATGTTGAATAGGTGGATAGATGAGATCACATTGTTTAGGAAACCGGATTTTTGAAACAAATAGTATATAACATTTATTTATGTGCCAGGAGCCATCGTAAGTGTTGTAGCTGTCTGTGTTGATTTCTTTTATCCATAAAGGCAGCAGGTACAAGTTATTTTATTCAGTTTTTCCTGACATTTTCAGGGACCACAGGCAACTTTCAGGACTTCGAAGAGTGGGAGAATATACCAGGGAGACCTGGGATCGCCGTGCATCTCATCAGAGCTCGGTCGGTAAGTTCACGGATTTCTGCCTCCCCTGAAACGCCAGGTTGCTTCCGAGGAGCTTTTCAAGCTCCCTGGCTCAGCCTCCAATTTCATGGTCATGTCTGAATGCGTTTATCTCTGAACCCATCTCCAGGAAGGCTCCGGCAGGAGTGATAAATGCCCGGGGAAAGGTGAGCCACAGTCCCACCTTTTGATGTATAATTTCATCCATCCATAGACCTGAAAAATGTAAACCATGTTGCTCCGAGCCATCAGGTGGCTTCGTGGTAACAGATTCTCAGTGGACAATGAGTGGGAACCTTGTAAAATGCAACTGTCAGCCTAGGGAGAAACCAGCAGGCTCTCCAGGAAGGGCTGTCCCCAGGTGGGGGGCACTGTGCAGACTGCCGGGATCCCAGTGTGTCCGCAGTGTTGACTCAGGCTCCCCCACCGTGAATGTGCCAGGGCACAGCTTTAATTTCCTCTCATCCTTTTCTTCATCTTGGGCAAAATAAATCATGAAGTTTATATTCACTTTAGTATATACATTTTAAACGCACTCTCTAAAGCCGTAGGCTTAATGAATTCAAGATGCCCACATCCTACTGATTCTGCCTACTAGCTGTGTTTTCTACTTTGAAGCCAGCCTTCTTGGGATTTTTTTTTTTTTTTTTTTTTTTTTAGGATTTTATTTATTGATTTTTACAAGTAATCTCTACACCCAGCAGGGGGGCTCAAACTCACAACCTCAAGATCAAGAGTCCCACTCTCTACCCAGCCAGGCGCTCCCAGGATTTTTGATAGAAACAGATTTCAGACTTCCAGGGCAATGAGAAGGATAATGGTAGGAGGTTTCAGATGAGTGCTTGGTCTCAAACACCATGGTCCTGGAGCTCCAGAGTTCCAGAAGGTAAGTAAAACGCAGAAATACATTCCTGGGGAGGAGGGAGGATGGGTGCAGGGTGAGATAGGCAGGGAGGAGGGACACTTGAACTTCCTGCGCTCCTTCCCCTGGCCCCCTTGTGCCCTGTGACCCATGACCGGTCAGTGCGCCCGCGGCCCTGTGCAATTTCTGCATTTCTGGGGTAGCCCCACCTAGCAGATGCCAAGAGAAACACAGTCCCCCAGAGGGGTCGGAATGGTCAGTCACCTGTGCTCATTGCTGAAGAAAGGGGAGCGGCCGCCCCCAAGAATTCAAGCATGCAAGGGTGCTTTCAAATCACTGTGAACTCTGGTTCCTGGGAGCTGTTATCACAATTTTTTTGTGTTGACCCCTGCCCCCCCCGGCGCCCCCCAATTCCACCCCCGGGAAAAGCCTCCGTGGGACAGGCACAAAATGCTCACTGAGAACCCCAGCCAGCTCACCAGCCGTCAAAATCAAGGTGGGGTTTACTCTGTTGCAAGTGGCAGAACAGTGTCTCCGATCTGGGGGAGACTTTAGAAGTGGGGGCAGAGCGGGGTCACAGGCTAGCCCGGCCCACGCTCTCTGCAGCTTTCTCGTGACTGCAGACCAGTTGTGCACAAATGTGGCCAGGATGCACACTCATCGCCCGGGATGCTCACAACGAAATGTAAGGATCGCTTGTTCCTTGTAACGTTAGACGACGACGTTTCAGGACGCAGAATCTCAGGCCAGGCCGGCAGCGGGGAGGCGAGCTATCTTAGAAGCAGATGGAACAAAAGATCGGGTCCCTAGTTCCTGGGGTGAGACGAAAGGGCAAGACGTCAGCCCGGGACCACCCAGGGAAAATTAAAGACAGATCGACTTTTGATGGCTTATGTTCACAGAGGGGAGATAGAGTTTTGATCTCGGGAAAGACAAACACCACAAACTTTACCCGTAATCACTGTTTATCACCCTCCTATCCTGGAGTAGCAGGGACTGCTAAGTAGCCACAAATACTCAGTGGAGAGGGGGCTGCTATTTCCTGCCACTCAGCCCGTCCCCTGTGGGCTGGCGTCCTCCGAGGGCTGGAGAGCTGGGTGTGACGCCAAAGGAAAGGGCCTCGAGGTTTCCCAGCCATTGAATAAAGAGCAGAAAATGAGTCCTACGGGGGTCGGCTCCCCTCCTCAGCTCCAGGCTGCGACTGCAGACCACCCTGGCTATGCCTTGGAATGAAGGGCAGCCCACCCAGCTCCCTGGCCACCCAGCCCACCTGCCCACGGCGGTGGTGGCACCGGGGCCCTCGCCCACCCACCCGGGATTGCAGGTGGGACGACTCTAACTGTATTCTCGACCCGAGCCTTGGTTCAGCTGTTTGCAAAAATATGCTATGCTCAGCAGTAGAGAGCGTGTGACAGTCTCGGGTGAGACTCAACCCTGAGCAAGATTTATATTGATAAGCGTTCATCTATCTGCTGTATCTTGCTCTCTCTTAAGCAAATCCCAGACATCGTGTCATTCCAGTCCCTCATGCTTCAGGGAGCATCTCTGAAAACATCGGCATTTTCTACATACCTGGAATATCAGTGTCACTCCTAAAAAAATTTAAGTCATTCCTTAATGTGATCCAAATCACAGTCCATTTCTGCTTTCCCCTGTGTCCCCAGACGGTCATTCTTAGTTGGTTGGTTGGAGTCACTGGTAAAAAAAAGAGTCACATATTTCGTTTGGTCGTTAATGGTCCGACGACCCTTTTCATGGATAGCAGCACCTCTCACTTTTTTCTTTTTCTTGTATTTATCTGTGTTGAGAGAGAGAGAGCAGGGGAGGGGCACAGAGAAAGAGAGAGAGAGAGAGAGAGAGAATCCCAGGCAGGTTCTACATCAGCAGCACAGAGCCTAACGAAGAGCTTGAACTCACGAACCGCAAGATCATGACCCGAGCCGAAGTCGGACGCTCAACCGACTGAGCCACCCAGGTGCCACATGACCTTATCATTGTGCCAATGTACCAAGTTTTTTAAGGCGTGGCCCTCAAATCCCACACTTGAGGAGCCCCACACTTTGACCAGAACCGGAATTTCCTACCCACACCCTTCCACCAAATCCAGGCCAACCCCGTGGCCGCTCCCTTGCCCGCAGCACGCGGCTCCTTCTGGGCTCGTTGCCTTCCCTTCCCGGCTACCCTTTCCCTTTGGCCCTCCTTGCCCTCTACTCCCAGACCCCTCGGTCCTTCTACCCCACTCACGGCCCAAATCCGGGATCAATCCGTCCTGTTGTCTCTACTCCTACCACAGGCTACTTGGAAGAAAAAGAAGCACGCGGATCACTGTCACTGGAAATGTAGAGTGGCCCAGCGCCGGGACTCATTGTTATCCCTTGATCCTATCACTTGTCACTCGTCAGCAATTTCCACCCTTTCTCGTTAGCCCCTTCTTACAAATATACGGAGTACTGCTCAGGTATTTTGTAGGAAATCCCTCTATTGGGGTTGGTCTGCCGTTTTTCTCCTGGTTACACTGGGATGATGTGTCTGGGGGAAAAAGAGGTTAGAATGTCATGTTTCGCACCCCATGTCAAGTGAATACACTGTCAGCATAACTTATCACTGTTGGTGCTGACCATGATCACCTAGCTGTGACAGTAGGTGGCAGGTTTCTTCTTGCTGAAGTTATCCCCCACCCCTCTCCGTTCTCTCTGGAATCGAGTCATTGTATGCAATCCACACTTAGGATGCTGGGCATTAGACTATATCAGAATGGACTCACGGATATTTATTTTATCCCCCAGCTTATAATCCAACACGATTTTATTTACTTTGTTGCTCAGATTGTTCCAGCTTTGGAGCTCTTTCCATTGGCTCTTTTTTGTCCCTTTGATTCTTTTTTTTTTTTTTTAATTTTTTTAAATGTTTACTTATTTTTGAGGGAGAGAGAGACAAGAGCATGAGCTGGGTAGGAGCAGAGAGAGAGGGAGACACAGCCTGGAGCAGGTTCCAGGCTCTGAGCTGTCAGCACAGAGACTGATGCGGGGCTAGAACTCACGAACTGCGAGATGATGACTTGAGCCGAAGTGGGACGTTTGACTGACTGAGCCACCCAGGCACCCCTGTCCCTTTGATTGTAGATTTTGACAAGTGCCATCAATGGCTTTCCATAAATGTTGTACTCATGCATATTCCCACCAGTTATGCATGTGATAGTGTCTCTTCCCCAACCCCTTGCCAACACAGTAGTTACCAGATTTTTTACCTTTGCCAATCAAATAGGTAAGCAGTGCAATGTCACTTTTGTTCTTCTTTGTGTATGTTATATTATGAATTAAGTAAAGCATAGTTTCGTGCTTAAGGATCATGTGCACTGTGTGTATGTATGGCTTGTCTCTTAATATCCTTTGCCACCTTTTCACTGGGAAGTTAGTCTACTATATTGATGTTTAGTAACTCAAATAAGGTAAGAAAATCATGCACTTACATATCTGTTTCCCCTATTCAAGTATTAACCCTAGGGGCGCCTGGGTGGCTCAGTCAGGTGAGCGTCTGACTTCAGCTCAGGTCATGATCTTGTGGTTCGTGAGTTCGAGCCCCGCGTCGGGCTCTGTGCTGATGGCTCAGAGCCTGGAGCCTGCTTCTGATTCTGTGTCTCTATCTCTCTCAGTCCCTCCCCCACTCATCTCTGTCTCTGTGTGTCTCTCTCTCAAAAAATAAACATTAAAAAAAAAAGAATAAACTTAAAAAAAATTTTTTTTAATCTATTCCATTAAAAAAAAAAAGTATTAAACTGTAGAATCAAGAACTGTGTTCCATACATGTTTATGGCCTCAGTCAAAGCAGAGAGCCTGGCAAGCAATACATGTTCAAGAAATATTCCTTCCACAAGGAGTTTTCATATATCTTAGGCTTCTATTCTGAACAAAGCAAAGCTGTATGCATTTTTCCATTTAGACACCAAAGGAAAAGAAAGACTATGTCTTAGCTTTCTGAGGAAGGCAGAGGACTGAACTCAGTGCCCTTGAAAATAGTTTGGGCACTTTAGTCCAACTATTGGTTTCTGCTCAGGTCATGATCTCGTCATTGAGGAGTTCAAGCCCCACATCAGGCTCTGAGAAGGTAGCACAGAGCCTGCTTGGAATTATCTCTCTCCCTCTCTCTGTCTACCCTTCCCCTGCTTGACCTCATGCTCTCTCTCAAGAATAAATAAACTTTATTTTAAAATTTTCATTTTAGACCTCTTAAATTTGAGATGCCCATTAAACAGTCTTGGAGAAGTCCAATGGGCTATTGAATTGAGAAGTCTGGTTGGTGTTCAGGAGATAGGTCAGAACTAGAGTTATAAATTTGGAAGCCATCAGCATATAAATGGCATTTATAGGGGCGCCTGGGTGGCTCAGTCAGTTGAGCGTCCGACTTCGGCTCGGGTCATGATCTCGCGGTCCGTGAGTTCGAGCCCTGCGTCGGGCTCTGTGCTGACAGCTCAGAGCCTGGAGCCTGCTTCGGATTCTGTGTCCCCCTTTCTCTCTGCCCCTCCCCTGTTCGTGCTCTGTCTCTCTCTGTCTTTCAAAAATGAATAAACATAAAAAAAATTTTGTCAATGGTATTTATAGCCACGAAACAGGGTGAGATCACTGAGGGCAAACATAGAAGAAAAGAGGCTTCAAACTGTGGGCACAGAGTCAGCAGAGGAGACCAAGAAGGAATAGTCAGTGTAACAGGAGTAAAACCGGGAGAGAATGGCACCAAATAATAAAATAAAATAAGAAAATACAGTGTTAAAGAGGAAGCAGTCCGCCACTAAGTGCTACTGTGAGACCAAGAAAGATGAGGACTGATCCCTGGTTTGGGCAAATGGGGGTCACTGGTAATCTTGACCAGCCGTGTGGTGGTGACAGAGGCCAGAGGGTAGTGGTTGAGGACAGAACTGAAGTTACACAGTACAGACAATTTCGAGGAACTTCTGCTGTGAGCAAGAGTAAAGAATTGGGGCAGTTGCTAGAGAGGAATATGGGCTCCGGATTTTTTGTTTGCTTGTTTGGTTGGTTGATGGTTTTGTTTTGTTAATGTTTTATTTTTGAAAGAGAGAGAGACAGAGACAGAGTGCGAGCAGGGGAGGGGCAGAGAGAGAGGGAGACACAGAATCCGAAGCAGGCTCCGGGCTCCGAGCTGTCAGCACAGAGCCCGACGCGGGGCTCGAACCCACGAACCGTGAGATCGTGACCTGAGCTGAAGTCGGACGCTTAACCGACTGAGCCACCCAGGCGCCCCATTACCTTTTATTTTGTTTTCATTTTGGTAAAATATTGGGGTGCCTGGGTGGTTCAGCTGGTTGAGCATTCAGTTCTTGATTTGGGCTCAGGTCACGACCCCAGGGGCTTGGGATCAAGCCCCGTGCCAGGCTCTGTGCTGACAGTGCGGAGCCTGCTTGGGATCCTGTCTTGCTCCCTCTGCTCCTCTCCCCACTCATGGTCTGTGTCTCTCTCTCTCTGAAACTGATTTCTAAAAAATTTAATCTGATCATGTTAAAATACACGTAACATAAAATGTACCATTTTAACTATTTTCAGGTGCATAATTCAGGGGCATTCAGTGCTTCACATTGCTATCGTCCGTGCTCTGTCCTCATTCCACACCAACCCCCATTTCCTCCTCCTCCCAGTCCCTGGTAATCTCTACTTTCTACCACTGTGAATTTGCCTCTTCTAGGTACCCCATGTAAGTGGAGTCACACAGTATTTATCCTTTAGTGTTTGGCTTCGTTCATCTCGCGTGTTTTCGAGGTTCGTCCGCAACGTAGCCTGTATCTGAATTTCGTGCTTTTTCATGGCCGGGTAACATTCCATTGTGTGCATCTACCACAGTTAGGTATCCATTCATCTGCTGATGGACATTTGGGTTCTTTCCACCCTTTGGCTCTTGGGAAGAGTCCTGCTGCGATGAGCACAGGTGTATGACTATCTGAGTCCCCGCTGTTTATTCTTTTGGTCATTTATCAAAAGTGGTCCCTTTTAGGGGCGCCTGGGTGGCTCCGTCGGCTAAGCGTCCGACTTCTGCTTGTGCTTCATGAGTTCCAGCCCCACATCGGGCTCTGTGCTGACAGCTCAGAGCCTGGAGCCTGCTTCGGATTCCGTGTCTCCCTCTCCCTGCCCCTTCCCTGCTTGCTTGCAGGCTCTCTCTCTCTCTCAAAAATAAATAAACATTAAAAAGTGGTCCCATTTATTTTTGGCTTAATGCTCATAGCAATCCATAGATAGATATTCTTCAGGAGGGGCCTGGCGTCCTTCCTTCTTCCCTCATTGGGGACTGGCACGCTTCCAGCCTCCAGGATAGGCTCAGCGTCCAGAATAGCCCCCAGCCCTCAGCCCCCAGCCTTCCAGCTCCTGCTTCTGCAGGAGATTCATTCACAGGTGCTGGTGAGCAGGAGAGAAGCCAGGGAGGCAGGCCATTTCTCTTCCTCTCCCCCTGCAGTGACAGTGAAGCACTGAGCTGGCCGTAGGGGTGGTTGGGTGTAAATGCTTCACGCATTTGCTTGTAGGTCTTAGTCCTCAATCTTTTGGAGTCAGAGCAGCACTTCCTCTCCTAAAATTGCGCTGCTTCTGGAAAGAGCTAAAACCTGAATCCTGAAGTTGCCAGGTCAAACAAGTCATCTGAGATCATGTCACAATACCATGGTCATTTGTATATTTCAGATATGCTAAAACTTAACACTTTAAACACTAGAAGAGAAGTTATGACAGCATGGAAATAGAACTAGAAAAATTATTTGCAGAAAACGAGTAAGACAATAGGATCGCAACAACTTTTTAATAGCTAAAATTTCCTGTAAACTGCTATACAGGAAACAAGACAGTCTCTCCTTTAACATATAAAAGTATCTTGTGATCCGAAAAGAGCTGATCTCAGCATTGTTTCGGCAATGTTGCCCTCAAAATAGAATTTTGCTTTCTTTTTAAAATGTTATGATCTGCCTAATTCTACAGAATTTAGCTTTGTTTACACAAACCATCCTGGAATCAAAAGCAATTTAGTGACCCAAGGGCGCGTTGGTGGGGGTGGGGGTGGGGGGAGGGGGAAATGGATTCTTTGTTAATATTTCTGGCTCCTTCTGGATTGCAAGAAGCTATGAGGACCCCAGGATAAGTCCCAGTGGTCAGTGAGGGGGGTGAAGGAAGGGCAGGAGCCAGGACTCAAATCAGAGACACAGGAGGCCATCCCCATTCTAGAGCTTTCTCACCGCCAGGCAACAAGCATGGTCCACACAGAGACAGAGTTCATTCTTTTTTTTTTGGGGGGGGGGGGTGGAGGGAGGACAACAAAGTGCATTTTTCTTTCTCATTTTCTGTCTTTTCTTGCAATCTGTTCTTACAAACTTTGACCTGATCGTAAATATACCTTACACTTTCCTAACACAGTTTTGATATATTCTGTTCCTTAATCATTAACACAGGAGATATTTGCCTTGGAGTTTTGTGAAGTTTTCCTGTTTTTATTGTTGTTTGTTTACTCTTCCTTGACTCCATCTAGAACTTTTTCTGAAATCGGGTTTTGTTGGTTTGCTTTGTTTTTTAGTTTCCCGATGATCATTCTGGAGTATTTTATTGCACCTATATTTGTCAACTTACTTTTTATTTCCCATTCCTCTTTGATAAATATTTCCATGTTACCTTCAAGTTATAATTTTTTTAATGTTTATTTTATTTTTGAGAGAGAGAGTGTGAGCGGAGGAGGGCCAGAGAGAGAGGGAAACAGAGGATCCGAAGCAGGTTCCCCTGATGACAGCAGAGAGCCCAATGCAAGACTTGAACTCACAAACCATGAGATCATGACCTGAGCTGAAGTATAATGCTCACCCGACTGAGCCACCCAGGTAACCCAGCAGGTTATAATTTCTTAAACTTATTTTATAAAACTAATTCTTCCAGGTAGAGTTAAATCAAACTTCAATCAGTGTTTGGATGATTATTGATTTCCTGCATCCAGGTACAGTTGCCCATCCCCTGGAAAAGAAGTGGGGAAGATTATAACCATAAAGTAGTTTGTTTCATACTTGTGTTTGGATCCTTTCACGTGGAAAGATCCTTTGTCCACCCCATTTAAATTCCTATATGGAATCAGATCAAATCAAATCAAAATTATGAAAGCTTTAAAAACTAATATTCATATCATTTTTAATTCTATAAATGCATTCTTTCCTATTGAAGTCAGGAATAAGACAAGCATGGTTCCTACCATATTATTACTCAACACTCTTTTGTAAGCCCAGCAAACAAAATCAGACCAGGGAGACAAAGACACATAACTTCTAGAAAGGAAGGGACGAAAAAGACAGTGAGTGAAAGATGAGACCTTGGATTACCCAATACCCTTGTATTGTATGTTATTTTATTTTGTAGAGATTTTATTTTTAAGTCATCTCGTGGGGCTTGAGCTCACGACCCCAAGATCAAGAGTTGAATCTTCCACCAACTGAGCCAGGCAGCCACCCCAAAGAGCCTTTTATCGTAAAAAGAAAATGAGATGTTTAAAGCAGAAACTTTAAAAACACAGAAAAACGCAGAGAAAACAACTAAGCTCATCCATAATCCCTCCAACTGCAGAAAACTATTGTTAAAAACTAACAAGGCGCTTTATATCTTCCATTATGTCTCTGCACATATGTGCGTGTGTTCGTGTGTGTGTAACTGGTGCGTGTGCATGATATCTTTATTCCAAACATTTTCCCTCTATTTATACTGCCACTGAACTTGAGATAAAATACAAAATGATCTCAGGAGGGGTTTTGGTATCACCTTGACCAGAATTTAGTCTCTGCTCTGAGAGAGATGATGAGGGACACAAACTCTGACTCAAAATTCTAAAACCTGAAAGCTCCAAAACACAAAAATATTTAAAGTTCATTTGGTAGGGGTGCCTGGGTGGTTCAGTCAGTTGAGCGTCCCACTTCGGCTCAGGTCATGATCTCATGGCTTGTGAGTTCGAGCCCCACGTCGGGCTCTGTACTGACAGCTCAGAGCCTGGAGCCTGCTTCGAATTCTGTGTCCCTCTCTCGCTCTGCCCCTCCCTCGCTCATGCTCTGTTTCTCTCTCTCTCTCTCTCTCAGGAATAAATAAAACATTAAAAAAAATTTTTTTAAAGTTCATTTGGTAACAAAGCTTGACCTAAAATGACATGAGCCTATTCAGTCTTAATTAGTGTTAATATTCATATCATATGCAAATAGATCACCGCATGGCAACAGGGAACTTCCTGAGGCCCCACTGGGGAGGTTTATACTCTGTGTCACCGTTTTAAAGTCCAAAGTATTCTGAAATACCCCAGGGCTTTGGGTAAGGGATTTAGTACCTGCCATATACTGGGCAGTGTCCAGGCATAGCAAAAAACATAGAAATAGGCATATCCATGAGTTCGCAAAATTGAAATGGCAATATAGATGCATAAGAAACCACTTTAACCTTTCCAATAAGCCTTTAAACAAATAGGTAGACCTGGTCTGTATCGAACTGAAGATGCACAATAGTGCCTATGAATATTTAATATGTATGTGCCCCAAATTGTACAGGATCGTGTTTGATACAGAAGAGAAATGCTTGACAAAAGGAGAAGAAAAGGTAAAGATGATTTCTAAGTCTTTGATGTAGATTCTTCCCGGTGTAAGCATCAGCACCCTCATATGAATTCAGCACAAAAGAAGTCTGTAGTCTGTTTATGAAAAGGGCAGTCTTCAATGAGCTACCTGTTGGTCACTGGGTTCTCTCTCAGTCTGTTTTCTTGACAAGGGGAAGCGGGGGAGGGGGGGGATCCTTTATAATCTCTGTGTGTTAGACTCTTGCCGGTGCAAACCTCAGAAATCGGACTTGATATGATTTAAGCACAAAGTTAATCTGTTGGCTCATTTAGAGACGTGCATAGGAGAAGCAGAAAATTTTCTGAGGGTTAATCCTATTATAATTCTGACGTTTGGGGACCAAGAGCATCCTATATTCAAGCTTCAGGAGCCTTCTAAATGATTTGCTGAAAGTTGCCCGGGGCAATGATTTGTTGTTGCAGTAGAGGGGGATACAAGGAGAAAGGACTGTGCCTGCAACTTTTCTGCATAATTCAGTTACAGTTGCTGTTTGCAAGTCAGGGCAGAAGACATCTTCCAATAACTTAGTCATGTGTGCACACCTAGATACTTCTTATATTAACGTCGTGATTATATGTTGGATCACCCTTTGTTTTGCCCTTGAAGGACAAAGATTAAGTCTTAAATGCAGAAGGCAGGGAAACAGAAGACACAGTTCGCATGGCCTAGAAAAATCCTGGTCTGCTGATTTAGATGCATGCAAAGCTGGATAGCATCCAACTACAGACCAGCTCCCGGTCCGTTATCACTTACCGCAGATTAAAGGAAAGAATAAATGAATCCCATAATGTGCTGGGCATTTACACACATTGGCTGCGGAAACAACGCTGAAAGAAAGTAATTAATCCTATTTTCATAAATAAGCAAAATAGGGCTCAGAGACCTTTACTTGCTTTCCCATGACCATCAGCTCAAAGGAAGTAAAGCCAGGATTCTAGAACTGAACTGTCTGATTTTTTTTTTTAAGTTTATTTATTTTTTATTTTTGAGGGAGAGGGAGAGTGAGACGGTGGGAGAGAGAATCCCAGGCAGGCTTCGCATCATCAGCACAGAGCCTGACTCAGGGCTCAAACTCTGAAACTGTGAGATCATGACCTGAGCTGAGACCAAGAGTCAGGCGCGTAACCGACTGAGCCACCCGGGAGCCCCTGAACTGTCTGATTTCAAAGCCTGAGCAAGAGTGTGGGCCTGGCTTCATGCTGGGTGATCTTTGGGGAATAATTAAACTGTACGACACCTTGCTTTTGGTTTCCTGCTACAAGTCCTCCTCTCCTCACCAAATATAGATTTATGATCATGAAGATAGAATGTAAAAAGCACCATCCAAGGAGCTGAGAAAGCTGAAAAACCGAATATAGCCTTTGCCCACCAGGCCTTCGCAGTCTGTCTGGGGAGAGAGAACCCAAATATGATACAATAGGCGACAACCTAAGAATGATGTTGGGCTGAGCAACCAGAGAGCAGAAAAGGACTCAGAGGACAGTGACAGACTCTCAGTAACCTCCCTGTCTCTTTCCCCATCCTTAGTAAGACAACCTGCCCCCACCTCCCCCACCTCTTCTTTGCTGGGACCACAGCCTGGAATATAGACTACGTTTCCCAGCCTCTCTTGTAGCTTAGTGTGACTAGACTCTGTCCAACGGGATGAACGCAGAAATGACAAACGCAACTCCTGGTGGGGATTCTTAAGGGAAAAGAACAATGCCATACTTCATCCCCTCTGCTCTCCTGCCTGTTGCCACCTTGGCAAACTCCTGGAATCGTGAGGCGGGATCAAGAGCTGAAGTCACTCCCGGCAGACTACAACATGAAGGGAGCCCCGAGCTCTGACTCTGTGGCACAGCCTGGGCTCTAGACCGCCATTCTTTTATGTGAAAGAGAAATGAATGTCTGTTTAATTTAAGCCATTGCTATTTTGGGGTTTTGTCGTTGCAGGCAAATTTAATCTTAACTCTCAGAAGGGCACAGCCCTCTTACCCCTTCTTTCCCCCCAAACCCTACTGTGCGACTTTCACTTAACCTCTCCCAAGGTGCCTGGAGGAACCCAATGAGATAAACCAGCGAGAGAACCAGAGAAAGCACGTAGAGATTTTAGTTGGCCCATTGTAATGCAGTATGGTGGGGGGGTGGGGGTGCCTGGGAGGGTCTGAGGGGTGAAGAAAAGAAAAGAGAAATATAAACAAGGCTAGTCAACTCACAGACTTTAAATTCCTTGAAAATTCAGAGAAGAGAGAGTCTGTGTGCTGGAGGAAATGATTAAAGAGTGATGAAGGAGGTGAAGTAGGAGGTGGGCCTTAAGGAATGAATTCAATTTAGTCTGTAAATTGGGATTCTCCCTTTTTTTTTTAAGTGTTTATTTTAATTCCGGTTAGTTAACATACAGGGTTATATTAGTTTCAGGTGTACAATACAATGATTCAACCCTCCATACATCACCTTGTGCTTATCACAAGTGCCCTCCTTAATCCCCATCACCCGTTCACCCCTCCCCCTCCCTCTCCCCCTCCCCTCTGGGAACCATCAGTTTGTTCCCTATAATTAAGAGTCTGTTTCTTGATTTCTCTCTCTCTCTCTCTTATTTTTTTCCCCTTTGCTCATTTGTTTTGTTCCTTAAATGCCACATATGAATGAAATCATCGAGTATTTGTCTTTCACTGATTAATTTCACTTAGCCTTATACTCCCTAGCTCCATCCATGTCACTGCAAATGGCAAGATTTCATTCCTTTTTATGGCTGAATTATATATATATATATATATATATATATATATATATATAACATCACTTCTCTCTCCATTCATCAATCAATGGACATTTGGGCTGCTGCCTAGTTTGGCTGCTGTAAATAATCCCGCTATAAACACACGGGTGCATGTATCCCTTTGAATACATGGGATACATTGAACCCACTGGGAATACAATGGGTTCTTGCATTCTTTGGGTAAATACCCAGTAGTTCGACTGCTGGATCATAAGGTAGTAAAAAGTCAGTCAAGGAACTCACCAAAAAAAAAAAAAAAAAAAAAAAAAGGCTATAAAACATAATAGCATACATCTAAGACGTGAGAAGGAGAAGGATAAAGAGGGGGTTCAAACTTAAACGGCTGTCAACCTTATATGGACTGCTACATGCAGAAGAGGTTATATACAAAATTATTGGTAACCACATTTCAAAACCACTAATAAATATGCAAAGAATAAAGAGGTAGAAATCCAAATATATCACTAAAGAAAATCAGCGACACCAGAAAGAAAGACAAGAAAGGTTCAGAGAAGATCTTGAGAAACATTCACAAAACAAGTAATAAAATGGCAATAAATACATACCTATCAATAGTTGCTTGGAAGGTAAATGGGACTAAATGCTCCAGTTAAAAAACACAGGATGACAGAATAGATAAAAAGCAAGACCCATCTATATGCTGCCTGTAAGAGACCCATTTTATTTATTTTTTTTTAATTTTTTTTAACGTTTTATTTATTTTTGAGACAGAGAGAGACAGAGCATGAACGGGGGAGAGGCAGAGAGAGAGGGAGACACAGAATCGGAAGCAGGTTCCAGGCTCCGAGCCATCAGCCCAGAGCCCGACGCGGGGCTCGAACTCATGGACGGTGAGATCGTGACCTGAGCTGAAGTCTGACACTTAACCGACTGAGCCACCCAGGCGCCCCAAGAGACCCATTTTAGACCTCAAGACACCTGCAGATTGAGAGTGAAAGCGTCTATCAAGCAAATGGCTGTCAAAAGAAAGCCAGAGTAGCAATACTTATAGTCGTGACTCTTTTTTTTTTTTTTTTTAATGTTTATTTTTAAGAGAGAGAGGGACAGAGTGCAAGCAGGGGAGGAGCAGAGAGAAAGGGGGACACAGAATCCCAAGCAGGGATTGAACCCATGAACCGTGAGATCATGACCCGAGCCGAAGTCGGACGCTTAACCAACTGAGTCACCGAGGCGCCCCTAGTCGTGACTTTTTCAGCTACAAGTTATAAAAACTCAATCTAACCCTGCTTTAAAAAAAAAAAAAAAAAGTGGGTAGGGAGGCATTAGTGGTTGGATCATGTAATTAAGAAGGTAAGGATTAAGCTCAGGGAAGGCTGGACTGAGACCAAATGATGTCATTAGGATGTGGTCTCAGTGCTGTTTTCTGAATTCACTGCATTTCCAGAAGGCAAGTAGTCGCATCTGGCAGCTGTGGATTGACAAGCTATCAGCCAAGCAGCTCAGATGGAGAATATCTCCTTCCTTAGGGCTGCACAGAAGTCCTGGATCTACCTGACTCCTTGTTGACTCAGCTTCTGCAGACTTCGGGGGGTGGGGGGCGGGGAAGGGGCGGAGAGCTTATATAGCATGACTCCCTCCCAACTGCATGGATTGAGGTGGCAAGAATGTTGGCTGCTTAAAGCAAAAGCAAGATGCTGTTGGCGGTAGAAAGGAAACGGATGCTGGGAAGAATATGGTTCGGATGTCAGGGCACAGAAGGGGCAAAGCAAAGACACAAAGTCTGGAATGAGTGGGACAGAATAGGCTGGATGCGAGAGAAAATTCGTATCAGCAAGACATGTGCTGGCGGGGGCCCCTTCTTCTTCACTGTATCAGTTTGCTAGGGCTGTCATAATAACGTCGATGGAACAACAGAAATTTATTTTCTCACCGTTCTGGAGGCTAGAAATCCAAGATTAAGGTGCTGGCAACATTGGCTTCCTCTACAGTCTCTCTCCTTAGCCGGCCGTGTTCCTGCTGCCTTTTCACATGCCGGCCCTCTAGTTTACATGCATGCCCGGTGTCTTTCCTCCTTCTTCTTCTTCTTTTTTTTTTTTTTTAAGTTTATTTCTTTACTTTGAGAGAGAGAGAGTGAGTGTGAGCAGGGGAGGGGCAGAGAGGAAGGGCAAGACAGGGAATCCCAAGCAAGCTCTGCACGGGCAACGCAGAGCCCGATGTGGAGCTCGAACTCAAGAACCGTGGGATCGTGACCCAAAATCTCACGTTTCTCTCAAAAAAGAAAGCAGAAAGAGGGAGAGCGAGCCTCTGTGGTGTTGGTGAGTTGCCTTTGCTCTGACAATACACATAAGGTGGAAAGACCGTCACCATCTGGGGCAGTGGGATGAAAATGGAGGGGGGAAAGCCACCTGCGCTTTGATGCAGAAGCCCTTAGAGCCCGAAGCATGAAATAAGATACCTTCAGAATGTATCCAAGGAGGAGGGGCAATGAGAGGAGGAGAAAGAAATGGATCCGGTTTCTTGGTCCCCAATCAAAACTCGAGACCCTCCCCTGGCCTCATCCTATGGTGCCGATGATCTGATCACATCCTATGGTGCCGAGTTGTCTTATGTAATTGTTTAATTTCTATTTATAGTCTACCTCACTGCCTCCAGAATATAAACTCTAAGACAGAGGGACTTTCTCAGGGTCCTCGCTATGTCTTCAGCACCCAGGACATACTAGGTGCTCAGAACACGTTGTTGAATGAACACAGGAGAAAGCAAAGGATCCCAGAGACTTCTTTAGTAAAATAACGGTAACCATGCCCAAGTAATCAATAACTCTATGGAGAGTTTGGCAATTCAGAATGCTTTATTCCATGAAGATCGTGAATAATAAAACGTCAATCCTAAACATTCGTGCCGCGCCTCCCCGTTCCTCCCACAGAAACCACAATAAAAGCTCCTGCCCCAAGTTTCTCCCTCCCCTGCGGCTCTTAACCAACCCAGGAGCTTCCGCATGTGACCCCCTGGTGTGGCATCCCCCCCCCACCCTTGGGAGTTGTAACAAACTATATTTTCATTGGTGATTGTCTCCTGATCTACTGAGCTTAGGACACCTCAAATTTTCTATGAATACACAATATTTTTAAAACAACATATCAGGAGCACCTGGGTGGCTCAGTCAGTTAAGCATCCAACTTCGCTCGGGTCATGATCTCTCAGTTTGTGAGTTCTAGCCCCGCATCGGGCCCTGCGCTGACACTGCAGAGCCTGCTTGGGATTCTCCCTCTCCCTGTCTGTCTCCCTCTCCCTCTGCCCCTGCCCCGCTCTTTCTCTCAAAATAAATACACTTTAAAAGCAACATACCTGTTCTGATACACTCAGTTGTAAATAACAGAAAAGCCAGTTGAAACAGCTTTATGCCCTAAAGGAGATGTGTTGTGGGGCACCTGGATGGCTCAGTCAAACATCCGACTCTTGATTTCAGCTCAGGTCGTGATCTCACCCGCATTGGGCTCTGTGCTGACAGGTGGAGGCTGTCTCTCCCTCCTGTGCTCTCTGCCCTTCCCCCACTTGCACACACATGCACTTGTGAACTCTCTGTCTCAAAAGTAAACATTAAAAAATAATAAAGGAGCTATGTTGTAAGTTAAGCGTCAGGACTGTTGGTTCATTGCAGTTTCCCGTGATGTCGCGGAAGGCTAAGCGTCTTCCAATCTCTCATCTGCCCTCTGCAAAGTCGGCTCGTGCCTCCACTCCCCGGCCCACAGGCTTCCTTGTCTCAAGAGAATGGAGCCGCTTCGTCGTGAAGAGCTCCAGCAAACCCCTTTGCAACATTAAGGCACGTCCCCCTCCCTGGCCAGGAGCGGGACTATGTTGATGAGCTTTGGCCACAGCCACATGTCCTTCCTTGAATCAGGAGGGCAGTCAGCCTGCAGGAAGCGTGGAAGCTGCACCGGGGAGCGCGTGGGTGAGGTGCAGACACCCAAATGCATTCCACGCAGTGAGTGAACAGGAAAAGGAAAGCGCACCGTGGAGTGGTACCATGACGTCCATGCAGTAACATGATAGTGACACGAGTATGAAAAATAAAGAAGTGACACAAGGCAATAAGGTCTGCTGGGGTAGGCGGTGACCGAGGAAGAAGGGATAAACGTCGCACAGCGGCTGTAGCATCACGTTTGCAGGTCAAACTCTCGATCGTTGCTGGCTTTTACTAAACTAGAAGAGGACAAGTCACTTCTCATGAGATACGATCCTGCTGTTGAGGTGGCCGTATTAAAAAAAAACACAAAAACTCATTACCTTTATGTTTTTCATTTCTGTCTTGCATTGGCCTGTCTCATCTTTTAAGGTTGTAACCTTGATGGGAAAAGAGGTCATATACTTTGATAGCATGGTGGTATTCAAAATGTCAAGAAGTAAAAAAAAAGAAAAAAAAAGACTGGTAGGTACGTTTTAGCCTGAGAATTTTAATGCATGTTTATTGCTTTTCTTAACAGTTTCTCTCATTTCACAGCTACACATAGATACTAGTCCTCCCTGACTCCCATCCCCAGACACACACATTTAGGTCAAGGGAAGACGTGCTATCAAGCAAGAAGCACAATTCTTTATTAAAGTACCAAAGAAGGCTAAAGTAATTAGTGTCTAGTGTGGAAGGAATGAAAAAAAGGGCGTAATGTACAAAGGTTGTTTGTGGTCTGCTTCTTGAAAACATGTCTGCTTGATTTGTATCTTTCTGCGGCTCGCCGCAGTGGAGGTTGGCTCCTCTCTGCCACAGACCCATTTCCAATCACCAGGCTTCTGTAGATTTATGCTCTCTTCCTGATTTAACAGCAACTCCCAGAAGTGCCTTTCAGCATAACAGCATGGAGGGATTGCTAAGCATTCTACAAGCATTGATTATATTCATTAGCAAATTTGAGATAATTGTGAGCAAAGAACGATAATTATAAAATTCACATATCATGCTACTGACTAGCCCAACTACAATGATTTTAATATATGCGTCTTGCCTTGATTTTTGCATTTGTGGAAAGTGATATACGGTATGAAAACAGGACTAGCAAGCAACATATTATTGCTCCCTCCAACAAAAGGAGAATGAGAAAATGGATGTGAAAGCACTTTGTAAATCCTAAAGCACTATACAAATGTGAGCTACTGTTCTTGATTTCATTAGTTGTTAAGCTTTATTGAAAGGAAGAAAGATAAGAAAAGAACTGCAAAGGTGAGCTCATTTTCTTCCTTTGCTGGCATTCTAAATGCATTAGAGTTATCTATTTATTTTCTAGGTCTCTGAGCATGTGCAGATGGCAAATCCTACCCTGATGAATGTTTTCACAGTTCAAAAAATGGTTTGCTCTCAACGCAGTTTTTGGAATGGGCAAAAGACTTGAACAGGCACTTCACAAAAGAGGTTATACAAATGACCAGGAAGCATATGAAAATATGTTCATGATTAATCACCAAGAAAATGCAAATGAAAGCCCCATTTATTTGTTACTACCTGCCCAACAGATAGGCTAACATTGATGAGAGCTACCAATATGGAGAACCAGCAAGCATGTAGAGCAAGCGGATTCTCACAGACTGCCAGAGGGGGTGTAAAGTGGTACCTTTTGAAAAACTATTGACAATATCTGCTATGGTTGAATTTATGCACCTCTTCTGTGGGAGTAAACACTCCCAGATATATACCAGGTATACGGTAGGCAGAATAAAGACCATCCCCCTTCCCTAAAGCTGTCTACCTCCTAATTTGGGGAACCTATGACTTTCCTACCTTACATGGTTAAAGGTAAATTTCAGATGTGATTAAAGTTACAGACCTTGAGATGGGGAGAATTATCCTGAATTATCAGTGGGCTCAACCTCATCACATCAATCCTTAAAAACCCAGAACCTTTCCCAATGTGGTCAGAGATAGAAACAACAGTGAAAGGACAGCCAGAGACATGGGACAGGAGGACTGAAAACTGTCTTTGCCAATTTTGAAGATAGAGACAAGATCATAAGCCAAGGAATGCTGAATCAGCAAGAATATGGGCCCTCAGTCCTACAGAAGCAAGAAACTGAACTTGGCTAAAAACCCGAACAGGCAAGGTAAGGCCTGCTGAGACCCTTTGCGAATTTCTGACCTACAGAGCTGAGAGATAACAAACGTGTGTTAAGTGAGGGCGGTGTGGTAATTTGTTGCAGTGGTGATCAAAAGCGAATACGACACCCAATAGAAATGTGTGTGTGTGTGTGTGTGTGCGCACCGGAAAACGTATACAGTAATGTTCACGGGAGTATTATTTGTTAAGAGCCCCCAGGTGGAAATATCCCATGTGGACATTCACAGGATAGGTAAATAAAGTGGTCTGGGCATACAATGGGACTGTGGGGTGGTGAGAACAAAGGGTGGTGGCAGCCCCAATATGCCATCTGGTGGCATTTCTCACAGCATGGGTGTGGTATGCAGCGTGGTGAACACAGACTGTGTGGTTTCATCTATGTCTATAAGCTCAAAACCAGCCAGAGCTCTGTTCCACTGAGAGCAGTCAGAACAGCGGTTGTCTTTGTTGGGAGAAAGAACAGGGAAAAGCTACAAGGGGGGTTCCGTCGGTCCTATATTTTGATCTGGTGTGTCCTTTTCTGCATATATGTTATACTTCAGTTGAAAAATTCACGTAAGAAGTGATTTGTCTGCTTTAATTGTGAAATGTTAAAAAATGCACTCTACAGACCACTTTGTAATGGTCATCCTTTCTTTGTCATTTGCTCTGTGGCTTTCCTCTGGTTTTCATCATGGCTTTAAAGAACATAAATTTATCCTCTGATAGTTCTAGAAGCTAGGAATCCAAAATCAGAGTGTTGTCAGAGTCATGCTTCCTCCAAAGGCTCTAAAAATAAATACTTCCTTGCCTCTTCCAGTTGCTGGTGGTTTCCGGCAACTCCTTGGCTTGTAGATACCTCACTACAGTCTCTGTCTTCAGCTTCACACGGCTGTCTTCTCACAAGGACACAAGTCATGTTGGATTAGGGCCCCACTCTACTTCAGTGTAACCTCTTCTTAATTAATTACATTTGCAATGGCCCTTCTTCCAAATAAGGTCACATTCTGAAGCACTGGGGGTTAGAACCTCAACATGTCTTTTGGGGGTGGGAGGAGCAGGACACAATTCAACCCATGTTATGGACTGAATGTTTGTGTTCCTCCAAAATTCATATGTTGAAAGAAGCCCCAATGTGATGATACAAGAATAGTACATGATTTGGTACTTGACTAAGGGAACAAATAAATACTATATGTAAGTGTTGTCGGCATTCAGCAAATGTTTGGAAAGTGTCTATTGGGTCCCAGGCTTTGTTCTGGGCATTGAAATACAACTCTAAAAAGGGAGACAAAATTCTCTATTCTATTGGGTCTCAGTGAGGAGACAGACAGTAAACAAATAAGTAAAATGTATCTTATGTTTAGACATTAACAAGCACTAAGAAGAAAAAATAAAGCATGGAAGGAAAATATAAAGTGTAGGGAGCTGAGTTAGAATCTGAGATAGTGTGGTTCTGGAAGGTCCCACTGAAGACCCTCTTGCACAAAAACCTGAAGGAAGTGAGCCTTGGGATGGCTATAGGAAGAGGAAGTACAAAGGCCCAAGTCAGAAGAAGCATGTCCAATGTATTCGAGATAGAGTGTGGGGCCAGAGGCTGCAGGATGGGCAAGGTGGGGCCAGGGGCAGTATCAAGGTTTCAGGGGTAACAAAATCCTGTCATACTGAGGCCACAGGAAAGACTTGGTTGTACTCTGAGTGATATGAGAGCATTAGGATCATTCAAGTGGAGGACTTCACTCCGTCCAACAGAAGTTTCAGCATGGCTGCTTTGTTGAGAAGAGGACGAAAGGGGCCCAGGGTGGAACCAGAGACCAGTTTGGAATCTACTGCAATCATTCAAGCAAGAGATCATATAGTATGGACTAGGTTTGCAGCTCTGGGGTGGGGAGGTGTAGTCATGTTCTGACCCTATGCAGAAAGTAGAGTGGACAGTTCTTGTGGTCAGACCAGATTCAGGATGCCAAGAGGGAAGAATGCAACAGCCCAAAGGCTGTTGATCTGAGCGATTGAAAAGACAGAGCGGTCATTAAGAGCGACAGCGACATGGGGACAGTGAAGGCAGCGGGCTTAAGGGAGAATACAAAGTACAGTTGGGGACATATGAAGCCTGAGAAGACAAGCATGAGTCTGGAGTTCAGGGAAGCAGTCCAAACTCAAGAAACCACTTGGGATTCCAGCACATGAAGGACATTGAAAGCCATAAGACTGTTGAAATCTTGTAGGAAGTGAGTGTAGATCTAAAAAAAGAAAATGAATCTGGTTTCCTGAGTTTAAGAAGCCCATGGAACATCCAGGTGGAGACTGAAAATACTAGAAGAGCAATTTAACTTCAAAAAAAAAAAAAAAAAAAAGACATCAGCCAAAAAGCAATAGTTAAAAAATAGAAGTGGCCATTTGGAAAGGCCAATGTTTACCTGATGGTTAAAAAGCTAGGAAATGCAAATTTGGGAGGAGACCGGGAGGAGGAGGGTAGGGGAGGGCTGGGAGGAAGGGGTGTCAAACAGCCAGGGGAGGAAAAAGTTTCAGGCAGGAAAGTAGAATGCCATAGAAAGGCAGGTGGGCAGCAAACGGAACAGGGACCACTGGATTTGCTAATTAGGTTTCTGTTGACTCTAGAAGTCAGATTGCCGTAGATGGAGGAATGAACGTGAACTGAGGAATCAGGGTAATATTACCTGAAAGGAAAATAAACTCTACCTTCTGACTGAATAATTCGCCTGAGGTTGATACATCACGGGGCCGACCTCTTTTCCCCTCCTCCTGTGTGGAGATGTCTGGGCCCTCATTTAGCGCTTCCTCTTGGAAGATCCCGGCCTCCCAGGTCTCTCTGACAGGTGCAGCACCCATGCCAATCTCTGTTCCTGAAAAGCCTTGTCCTTCATAAGTTCAAGTACCACCCACGGCTCAGATCTCAGCTCAAACACTACCTCTTCCCGGAAGCTTTCTCCAGTCTTTCCAGCCTTAAGCTATTTTTTCCTCCTCTGAATTTCTATAATATTTATCCATACATCTCCTAAAGTACACTTTGCCTTAAACCTTTATTTCTTTTATTATATTTACTGATGCTTTTCGACTTTTTGTCTCTACTAGAATAAAAGCCTCAGACAGGATCCATGGCTGATTCACCTTGATATTCCCAAGGATATCATATTTCTTCACATGTACACTAGATATTAATATTTAGTACCTGCTGGCTGTTCAATAAATATTTGTTTAGTAAATTAATAAGGGACCCAACAGGATCATATAAAATAGAGTCCAACAATCTGACACAAGGTGCATATCTTTAGATTAAATGCTCTTTGTGGATGAAAACAGCAATTTCAAAGTCAGCAGAAGCAAAGAGTTAAATGCCAAACACCTAAGCCAATCCAAAATCCAGGAAATAATGTAAACATCAGTCAAGGGTGGAAGCACTGTCGTAAATCATGTGCTATGGGCCAAATTGCGTCCCCCTAAAACTCCTGTGTTGAAGCCCTAACCCTCAGAATGCAGCTATTGGAGATGCGGCCTTTAAAGAGGTGATTAAGTTAAGATGAGGCCATTATGTTGGGCCCTAATCCAATAAGACTATGTCCTGAGAAGAGGAGACGAGATACACAGAGGCAACATAGTAAAAGTTGGAAAGTGTGATTTGGGAAGGCCATGTGTTCTTCGTGTAGACAAAGCCAATTGTAGTGAATAGGACTGGGGCCAAGGGCAAGGTCTAGAGATGGCAAGACTCAGGAAGATGTTAAATCGCCCAGTTGTAGTTGTGCCAATGGGCCAGCTGGATTCTTGCTCTGCTACAGCTCCATTGCTTAATAGTTGCTTGGGATCTGGGGCAAATAAATTCCAGTCTTGGCCAAGATTCCTTTAAAATTTCAGTTTTCCTTCCCTGTAACAGAGTCCTAACTCGTTCAATATCGAACAACTATATTCTTACTTGCATATTGCCTTTCAATTGTATTAACAGGTATGCATGATTTCTTAGAGAGTTGTAACTAGCAACATTTTGTGTCATTTTTATTTTGCTTGCTTTTAAAATAGTGTATTCGGGGCGCCTGGGTGGCTCAGTCGGTTGAGCGTCCGGCTTCGTCTCAGGTCATGATCTCACAGTTTGTGAGTTCGAGCCCCGCGTCCGGCTCTGTGCTGACAGCTCAGAGCCTGGAGCCTGCTTCCGATTCTGTGTCTCCCTCTCTCACTGCCCCTCCCCCGTTCATGCTCTGTCTCTCTCTGTCTCAAAAATAAATAAACGTTAAAAAAAATTTAATTTCTGGGCATGTTTAATTTCACAGAATCTTGGGCTCCTGACTGAGACGTTGATTTCTAGTCCTCTTAGGCACAACCACACCATGGAGAAATGATTTTAAAAGAGGAAGATTTAGGAGAGCTTAATAAGTTTTTCAGGCCAGCTCTCAAGGTTCTCTTAATTTCCTATGTACTGTTAAAGAGCAACACACGTCCTGTGGTTAGAATGTTCTGGTAGTGCACCTGGGACAGGAATGACTGGAGATCACAATAGAATCTGCCGAAGTGTCCAAACAGCAAGCAAACAAAAATGAAAACGGTTAACAGCTGCATAGAATGATCCCAGGGTAGTATCCCTGACCCAAAATAAAATGCTGCCACTGGGGACAAAAATCACAGAAACTTCCAGAGGGTGCTCAGGACGTGTGTTCCAGCCGAAACCCCAGGGCTCTCTGTGGTTTGCTTTTTTCCTTGGCTTGTGGTGCTTGCAGTGGACTGCATTCCTAAGCTCAAGGGCCTTTTCAGAAGTGCACGGGCAAAGCTCTGTCAGCCCCAGGCAGCGGATGGCAGAGAAACACCCTATTACACACTGGTAGTTTGCAATGAAGGCTATCCTAATAAACAAAGAAGCAAAAGTTAGAAATCATGCCTGGTCCAACCTGCCAGAGAGGTGGGGTCATAAATGTAATAAAGAATGATATGCTGGGGCGCCTGGGTGGCTCAGTCAGTTAAGCGTCCGACTTTGGCTCAGGTCATGATCTCACAGTCTGTGGGTTCAAGCCCCATGTCGGGCTCTGTGCTGACGGCTTGGAGCCTGGAACCTGCTCTGGGTTCTGTGTCTTCTTCTCTCTCTGCCCCTCCCCTGCTCGTGCTCTGTCTCTCTCTCTCTCTCAAAAATAGAATAAACATTAAAAAAAAAAAAGTTAAAAAAAAAAAAACAAAGAATGAGATGTCATGGGGTTTCTGGCTCGTTCAGCCCATAGAGCATGAGACTCTCGATCTCAGGGTTGTGGGTTTGAGCCCCACGCGGGGTGTAGAAATTACTTAAAAATAAAATCTTACCAAAAAAAAGAATGATATGTCAGGTTCGTTTTATAAACATTGGTTTAGAATTTTGTTCACAGAGAGCTAATTCTAGAGTTCATTACGGTTTCTTCAATACTTCTGTTTTACACTCTACGGCCCCTGTCTAATCCTCCCTGGGGAGAGGTGTCTTGATCTTTCACGAGATGAAAACACAACAGTCTATAGAGTTCCAGTCAAGATGCCAGGACATTGCCCCCCCCCTCCACACTTTCATTTCCCTAAATGTTTGGGAATTAAAGTCATTAATCTTTTTCTTTCTTTTCGTTCTTTTAATCACAAAGGCCCTACTGGCAATGGTGATTAGCAATTTTAGCCTAAAAAAAAAAAAAAAATTTAGCACAGCTGCAAGAAAACAGACAAACAGAACAGCTGGGATAGACCTGATCTATTCTTGCTTTTCATGTAGTTGGCAAAACAAAATTCCCTCTTGGAAAAAATTCCGCCACCCCCACTGCGCTCCATTTATGTTGTCTCCTCTCCCATAGCTTTCATGTCGTTTTTCTTTCCTTAATGCTGCTGTCCTTTCATTCAATGGGCATTTCCTTAATTTTTCACTCATTTAACCAATATCCATGCCATGTGCTGGTGAAATATCGTGCTAGATGCTGTAGGGCCATGTAAAGAGACATTGAACTGAAGAACTCACATCAACAAGTCTATTATCCCAGTAGAGGATGTGACTGGTGTATAAATATCACCGAAAGTAAAAGGTGTGAAGGGACAAAATAAATACAAAGTGACGTAGAAACTCCGAAGGAGAAAGATTCCTTCCAACTTGAGGGTTCAGTGAAAGTTCACTGAGGAGGTGTGTGCATAAAGGCCATTCCAGGCAGGGAACAAACAGCAAAAGCATGGAGGCATGGAAATAATTTTTATTTTTTTTTATTTTTATTTTTTATTTATTTTTGGGACAGAGAGAGACAGAGCATGAACGGGGGAGGGGCAGAGAGAGAGGGAGACACAGAATCGGAAACAGGCTCCAGGCTCCGAGCCATCAGCCCAGAGCCCGACGCGGGGCTCGAACTCACGGACCGCGAGATCGTGACCTGGCTGAAGTCGGACGCTTAACCGACTGCGCCACCCAGGCGCCCCTGGAAATAATTTTTAAAGACACAGAGAGACTGAGTGACCCCAGCAGCAGTTCTCAAGGTGTGGTGCCCAGACCATCGGCCACTGCATTACCTGAGAACTTTCTAGACATGCCGGTCGTGGAGCCCCTTCCCAGATCTACTGAACCAAAAACTCTGTGGCGGGACTCAGCAATCTATGGTGTAACAAGCCCTCCAGGAGACTCTAATGCATATTCAAGTTTGGGAGTCACTGGATGAAGGTATGTGGCACAGGGGGTACATGGGCTGGAACATCAGCTTTCAAAGGAAGACTGGAAAAGTGGGACTACATCAAAGTTAAAAACTTGTGCATCTAAGGCCACATTTAACAGAGCAAAAAAGCCATCTACAGCATGGGAGAAGACACAGTTGGCTCTTAAACGGGTAGGAACTGCATAGGCTCACGTACGTGTGAGGTTCCTTTTGATAAATATATTGGAAAGTTTTTGGAGATTGGGGACAATTTGAAAAAACTCGAAGACAAACCTTGTGAAATACTAAAAAAAAAAAAAAATCACAAAAAATTAGAAGTTAGACATGTCATAAATGCATAAAATAATGTGGATTTTATCATTTGCTACCGTAAAGTGTACACAAATCTCTTACAAAAAGTTAAAATTTATCAGGATGTATGCACACAAGCATTTACAGACTGTACATCAGCAGTCGAGAGAAACGAAAACAAGCATAAAGATGCAGTATTAAATCATAACCGCATAGGGGCGCCTGGGTGGCTCAGTCGGTTGAGCGACCGACTTCGGCTCAGGTCGTGGTCTCCCAGTCCGTGAGTTCGAGCCCCGCGTCGGGCTCTGTGCTGACTGCTCGGAGCCTGGAGCCTGTTTCAGATTCTGTGTCTCCCTCTCTCTCTGACCCTCCCCTGTTCATGCTCTGTGTCTCTCTGTCTCAAAAATAAATAAACGTTAAAAAAAAAAAAATCATAACCGCATAACATGAACCTTAGTACATCCTGGACTATCGTTTTGTAATAATTTCGTAGCCACCGAGCTGGAGCCTTGCAAGTATCTGCTTAAAATGCAGTGTGATGCTAATCATCTCGCTGAGAGCAGTTTGTCTCTTCAGTGAATTGCATGCCACAGTAACGAGTGATCCCTCGCGGTTCTCCCTATTAGTAGTTAAGTTTCGAGGGAGTCAAAAGTTATATGCAGGTTTTCAACTGCATGGGGAGAGTGGTGGGCCCAAGCCTAGCGTTGTTCAAAGGACGACTGTACTTGTAAACGTATATCTGATAAGAGATTAATATCCAGAATATATAAAGGATTCCTAGGGGGCGCCTGGCTGGGTCAGTTGGTAGAGCATGTGACTCTTGATCTCCAGGTCATGAGTTCAAGCCCCATGTTGGGCAAAGAGCTTACTTTAAAAAAAAAAAAAAAAAAAAAAAAAAAGGATTCCGACAACTCAACAATAAAAAATCAAATAAACTTTTTTTTTTTTTCAACGTTTTTTATTTATTTTTGGGACAGAGAGAGACAGAGCATGAACGGGGGAGGGGCAGAGAGAGAGGGAGACACAGAATCGGAAGCAGGCTCCAGGCTCTGAGCCATCAGCCCAGAGCCCGATGCGGGGCTCGAACTCACCGACCGCGAGATCGTGACCTGAGCTGAAGTCGGACGCCCAACCGACTGAGCCACCCAGGCGTCCCTCAAATAACCTAATTTTTAAAAAAAATGGGTGAAGGGCTTGAATAGACATTTTTCCAAAGACAGTGTATACAAATAACCAAAAGTATATGAAAAGATGCTCATCATTAGAAATCATCAGAGAAATGCAAATCAAAATCACAATGAAGTATCACCTCACAACTATTCGGATGGCTACTATCCAGGAAAACAAAACAAAACAAAAACAAAAACAAAAAAACAAGTGTCGGCAAGGATGTGGAGAAATTGGAACACTTTACGCACTGTTGGCGGGATTATAAAATGATAACAGCTGGTATGGTAAATGGTATGGAAGTTTCTCAATAAATTAAAAATAAAAGCACCATAGGCTCCAGCAATCCCACTTCTGGATATATATTCAAAAGAATTAAAAGCAGAATCTCGAAGAGATGTTTGCACACACACGTTCACAGCAGCACTATGCACAATGGCCAAGAAGTACAAGCAGCACAAGTATCCACTGATGGACAAATGGACAAACAGACCGTGCCTCACACATACAGTGAAATGTTATTCAGCCCTCAAAATGTAGGAAATCCCATCACATGCTACAACGTGGATGACCCTTGAGGATGTTGTATTAAATGAAAGAAGCCAGTCACACAAAAAGACAAATATGTATGATTCCGTTTATGCGGTATGCAAAGTACTCAAATTCATAGAAATAGAAAAGCAGAATAATGGTTTGCAAGGGCTGGGGGAACGGCAGGGAGAGGGGGAAGAGGTTCTTATTTGATGTGCATGGAGTTCCAGATTTGCAACGTGAAAAATTTGTGGTGGGGTGCGCAAGTGGCTCAGTCGGTTAGGTGTCCAACTTTGGCTCGGGACACGATGTCACCATTCGTGAGATCGAGCCGCACATCGGGCTCTGTGCTGACAGCTCAGAGCCTGGAGCCTGCTTCGGATTCTGTGTCTCCCTCTCCCTCTGCCCCTCCCCTGCTCACACTCTGTCTGTCTCTCTCTCAAAAAAATAAAAAGTAAAACATTAAAAAAAAAAAAGAAAAAGGAAAAAGAAAATTTGTTGAGCTCTGTTTTACAACAATGTGAATATACTTGATATTACTGAACTACCCACTTAAAAATGGTCAAGATGTTAAATTTTATCTTGTGGGTTTTTTAACTTTATTTTATTTTATTTTTGTTTTCTTTTATTTTTAAGTGTTTATTTATTTATTTTGAGAGAGAGAGAGTGAGTGAGAGAGGCAGAGAGAGGGTCAGAGAGGGAGGGAGAGAGAGAATCCCAAGCGGGCTCCATAGTGTCAGCACAGAGCCTGACACAGGGCTCAAGACCAGGAACCGTGAGATCATGACCTGAGCCTAAATCATGGGTCAGATGCTCAACTGACTGAGCCACCCAGGTACCCCTTATGTTGTTGTTGTTTTTTAATCAATTTAAAAATGAAAGGAAGGCTGGGGTAAGTGAGGGCTTGGAATTTTACACTCTTTTCCTTCCTTCAGCCTAGTATGAGTCTATTCCTCCCTTGCCTTTGGTCTGGGGTTTTCCACTAAGGATAGGGCTGCTCACAAATGAAGGAAAAGGTGATGTTTCTTTCGTTCTTGATTACCCTGCATGATCAAATGAGATTACAAATTATGCTATTTCCAATAGATTTTTTAATTTGTTAGGTTAACAGGGGTACTCTTGTATTTTTTTCTTGATAAATTTTACACTTCCACTTTCTTGCTGAAAATAATTTTCTACCATATTGTGTAGTGTTATTTAATAAATGAACGGTCTTGGAAATCAAATTGATCTTTGAATCCTAAGTGAAGAAAAAATAAGGCTGTGTTATCTTGAGAAACTTTAATTCACATTTTTAAGTCTCATTTTCTTAACTAATTGGGAATAATAAGAAAAGCATTTAAATTAATGCATGTAACATAATGGCATAGAGTAGGCATTCAAGGATCCATTGTAAGTGCATTATTTTCATTGTCATTTTGTTGTAGTTTGTTTCCATATTAAGGGAAATAAAACCTGTGTATATACCCCCCTAAAACTTATATTTTTATATATTGTGTACCCATCAACAGAGGTTTCTAATTATTGCTGTTTACAGTTCTCCTTTAAATCAGACAGGAGGGAAAAAAAGTGTTACAAACAAAAAATAAAGTTATACTGTATTTTATACTTACCTGTGTGCTTCAGTTCTCCATGTGGATTCAAGAATTTCTTAAAAGACACCCTTTAGAATTACCCTAGGGAATTGACGGGCGCCTGGGCAGCTCAGTCAGTTGAGCATCTGACCCGTGATTTAGGCTCAGGTCATGATCTCCCGGTTTGTGGTCTCGAGGCCTGTGTAGGGCTCTGTGCTGACGGCTCAGAGCCTGGAGCCTGCTTCAGATTCTGTGTCTCCTTTTCTCTCTGCCCCTCCCCTGCTCTCTCTCGCTCTCTCTCTCTCTCAAAACTAAATAAACATTAGAAAAAAAAAAAAAAAAAGAATTACCCTAGGGAATTGAAAGGAGACACTAGAACATAGGCCAGTTTTCTCACAATCTTTATGGAGGAAAGAATACTCATTTGCTGTCTGGGCTGATACTGTTTTCTCTTGCATTTGGAAACTGGGTGGGGGCTTTGTTCCCCCTGCTCTCTGCTTTCCTCGGGACCTAAAACAAGGCCCCTGGCCTCTTTCTCTGAGCCTCACTATTTTCTCTCTCAGAAAGGACGCAAATGCAGAAAACAGTGCCCCAGACAGTACTCATAAAGCACAACTGCAGTGCTAACATCACTTATTCAAATCTGAAAGGATTCATCCTGAAGGAAAAAGGTGAAGGTTTCCCTTAGCTTCGTGCTGGGGGAAGGACCTGGAGAATTGCTCCCTGTGAGATCACTCTCAGTCCCTCTCTTTCCTCCTGTCTCTTCTCCTCCCTCTTGTCCCTAAGATAAGGCAGGGTTGGGCCCCCGTTTGCTGATTTGGTCATCCCATAGTGTGAACCAATTCAAGACCATAGGTCCTGCTGTTATGGTAAGCAAGACTATTTTAGGGTCAAAGATAACTCTGTCTAAACCCAGCCATGCCATTCACTACTTGTCTCCCTGGAAACACCACCAAGCCTCTGTTTACTTTCCCGTAAAATGTGAGTAATAATATTCACCTTGGAAGTTTCTAAAAAGATCTAGAGTGTCTGAGTGGCTCAGTCAGTTAAGCGTACAACTCTTGGTTTCAGCTCAGGTCATGATCTCACGGTTCATGGGATCAAGCCCCACATCGGACTCTGCACTGACTGGGGATCTTGCTTGGGATTCTCTCTCTCTCTGCCTCTCCCCTGCTCATGCATGCTCACTCTCTTTCTCAAAATAAATGTTTTGGTTTTGGTTTTGGTTTTAAAAAAGGAAATTCAAAAAAAAATTAAATGAAGTAAGGAATTTATTTGAAGTGCCCAGTATACTCCCATGCATATAGTTGGTGCTTGAGAATAATAATTATGTCTCAACATTATCTAGGAAGGGCGACTTGTATAGCCTTGTTTATAATCCTTTCCTTTATTAAATACACTTTACTCCCTGAAAGTTCTTGTATCTATTTTTTTTTAATGTTTCCTTATTTTTGAAGGAGAGAGAGACAGAGTGTGAGTGGGGGAGGGGCAGAGAGAGAGGGAGACACAGAATCCGAAGCAGGCTCCAGGCCCCCAGCTGTCAGCACAGAGCCCGACGCGGGGCTCGAACTCACAAACTGCAAGATCCTGACCCGAGCCGAAGTCGGACGCTCAACCGACTGAGCCACCCAGGCGCCCCTGAAAGTTCTTGTATCTAAATAAATTCCAGATTATTTTGGCCCTAGTTGAGGAAAGAAGAAGGAGAAGGAGGAGAAGGAGAAGGAGAAGGAGAAGAAGAAAAAGAAAGAGAAGGAGGAGGGGGAGGAAGCAGAGGAGGTGGAAGAAGGGGAGGAAGTGGTGGGGGGGGAAGGAGGAGGAAAGAAGGAAGAGGAGGAAGACGAGGAAGTGGCTGTGAACTTTTGTTACCATGACACTTCCCAGCCTGTACCAAAGTTACCGTGAATCCAGATTTCTCTGGTCAGCCTGCTCAGCTCAGTCCGTCCACTCCCCCTTTGCGGATCCTTTGTTCTCTTTTGTGCTTCACTTTTGTCCATCTCTTCCTATGTGTATTAATTGGTGTATTTTTTAGGTCAGTGTGCTATTAAGGTCAAGGTCTGTGTCTCTGGGACTCGGATTCAGCTGTCAGCCCTCAGACTCTAGAACAATTCGAGACAGAGTCGAAGCTGCACACGCAGGCAGAGAGGCTGTGAGAGCAACAAAGCCTGGATTTGATGGACAAGTAGGACAGCTGGATGCGACCGAAACGGTCCTTAAACCTGTTTTCCTGAGGTAAAAACAAAACCCAACTCGGGAAGTAGGGTAGGGTCAAGACTGTTCAGGAATAACTATAAACACCAGCCTTGAGCACACATAAAACACGGGTCAGGAAATGCTGGGCCTATTTCGTTATTTTTCACAAAAGAGTCCCTCAGTGTCTTTTGCTAATAGATGCTTTGCCCTAAATTCTATTTGTCTGCTCTTCCTTCTTTTGTTTATTTTTCATTATCTCCCTTGCCCGATTTGTTACACACTTCATTGTCATGTTGCTTTTTCTTGCGGGTTCCCTTGGCCTTTTGCTGAACGGTCACTCGTGTCCTCATTACAGATCTTTCAAGGTTGTTTATTTGATATAATGGAAAGAATGAAATTTGAAATCTGACTGGTCAGCCCCTGGGAGATGTACAACCTTGAACAAGGAACAATGGGCTTATTTCACAATTACCTCTCCGCGTTGTTAGAAAGACGAAAAAAATTTTGAGTATATGCAAAATTGGGACATAGTAAGAACTCAAAAACAGTATAGCTATTATCGGTGTTTTAACAGCCTCATGCATTTATGTTTTTTATTGGACATGGTAGGGTTATTTGACTATAAACTAACATCTAGTGAGTGTGGCCTGTGCTTGGAGTTGCTTTTTCCAGAATAAGGATGAGCTGAACTGAGCCATTCCTATGACTGGACTTGATTTCCCTACGACCAATGGCTGGCATTTCTGAGGATGACGATTTACACTGTGTCTGTAGCAAAAATCAAGGTAAGTCTCTTTCAGTGTTCCTGGGCTCCATTGCCGAGCCATCTGGATACTCTAGGGTCTTACCTGACTTCACATTAGAATCGTCCAGGAGTTCTTTTCTGTTTTGTTTTCATTGGTCACAGCCAGAGACTCTGTGGTTTTAGGTCTGTGGTAAGGCTCAGTTATCTGAATTGTTTAAAAAGCTTTTTAACCGTTCAGTCGGTTAAGCGGCTCAGGTCGTGATCTCACCGTTCGTGGGTTCGAGGTCCGGCTCTGTGCTGACAGCTCAGAGTCTGGAGCCTGCTTTGGATTCTGTGTCTCCCTCTCTCTCTCTTTCCCTCCCCCACTTGCACTCTGTCTTCCCCCCCCCCCTCAAAAATAAATAATAAACATTAAAAACATTTTTAAAAGCTCTCAGATGATTCTAGTTGCTGAGTCAGCTTTCCCGAGTTAGATAACTCAGCAACGCCTACTCCCACAGAGTGGCTTTTCACGCTGTCCTCCCCTCAGACTTTTCCAGCCTCATTTGTAGCTTTAGATGAACCGGTTATCTAATGCAGACTAGCATCTACTGATGCCAAAGAGCAAAACTGTTTATCCTCCTGGGTAATATTCACATTGTAACTGGTTCCATCTGGAGGACAGTGTTTTCCATAAAGGAAAGATCTGACATCAAAGTATGTCCTCCTCCAGGAAGCCATCTCTGGCTGGCAGGCTGAGTTCAGGGTCCTTCCTGCAAACTCTGGAAATGCCATGCCTCCACTTCAGTTTGGCATTTCTGGTGATGCTAAAATGACCTGCTTACACACCTGACTCTTCAGAGCCTTCGACTGTGTCTTTCGTCTTTGTGCTTGTGGCATCCGCCCTGAGCGTGGGACACCTCGGTTCCCAGGCACTGGTCCTCTCTTGAGCCTCTGCTAAGTACCAGGTGCCTCACAGACTGTCATCCTTCCGCGAAGGCCTTCCACAGTGAGGTCATGCTCTCCTTCCTGAATTCTGTATTTTGTAGTCCCATTTGTTTTCCAAACCAGAAACCCGGGCTTCACCCCAGACTTCTTTCTGCCTCCAGCTCATATCTAACTAAGCATGCATATCTTGTCCATTTCTCCCTCCTGGAAATTTCCCTGTCTCCTTTGATTCTGGCCTCATGACCCCTGTCTTAGGTTTCCTGAAGTAGATATCCAACTGGTCTCCTCCCTGGTCAGCTCCCTTCCCATTTCTTCTTCTGGCAGCTAAAAAAGCCCTTCAATTGGGGCGCCTGGGTGGCTCAGTCGGTTAGGCGGCCGACTTCGGCTCAGGTCACGATCTCACAGTCCGTGAGTTCGAGCCCCGCATCGGGCTCTGTGCTGACCGCTCAGGGCCTGGAGCCTGTTTCAGATTCTGTGTCTCCCTCTCTCTCTGACCCTCCCCTGTTCATGCTCTGTCTCTCTCTGTCTCAAAAATAAATAAACGTTAAAAAAAAAAAAAATTTAAAAAGCCCTTCAATAAAATGTCCTTCAATGGGGCGGGCAAGGAAATTGTGGTATGCCCATACGATGACCCGGTAACAAACAGGAAAAAGTACGGATACAAACAACACTTGGAGAAGTCTCACAGCAATTGGGCTCAATAAGAGAAGCCAGTCTCAAAAGCTTACATAAATTATGATTCCATTTATATGACATTCTCAAAAAACCCCACAAACCTGCAGTCAGGAGAACAGACCAGGAGTCGCCACTGGCTTGCGTGGGGGAAAGGTGCGACCACGAAAGGGCAGAGAATGAATTTCTGAGGGGTGTGATAGAACTGTCCTGTATCCTGATAGCTACACAGAACTGTACATGTGTTGAAATTCATGGCACTACACATACCCAAAAAGGTCAATTTGGGAGACAATAATTTAAAAATTAAAAATAAATACAGGGACGCCTGGGTGGCTCAGTTGGTTAAGCATCAGACTTTGGCTCGGGTCATGATCTTTTTATGTTTTATTGTTTTTAATATTTATTTATTTTTGAGACAGAGAGAGAGAGAGCAGGGCAGAGGCAGAGAGAGAGGGAGACACAGAATCTGAAGCAGGCTCCAGGCTCTGAGCTGTCAGCACAGAGCCCGACGCGGGGATTAAACCCACTAACGGTGAGAACATGACCTGAGCTGAGGTCCGGCACTCAACCAACTGAGCCACCCAGGCGATCCTCAGTGTTTTTTTTTTTTAATTGATTGATTGATTGATTGATTGATTTTCGTAATCTCTACACCTCACTTGGGGCTCGAACTCACAACCCCGAGATCAAGAGTTGCACCCTCTCCCGACTGAGCCAGCTGGCTGCCCCTATACTTCCTGGGGTTTAACACAGGGCCTGGGAGTAAGGCTGTTGCAGTTGGAGGGGTAAATGAATCCACGATGTTCTAACCTCACAAACATGACCAAAAACACCTTAAAAGAGAATACAAAATGGTGTTCTAAATGATCCTGTGGTCAGTCCCTCTATGGGGTTCCAAATACAATGGCTCCCTGTGTGGAATCAGTCTAAACAGGCGGCGGGCTGACTTCCATCTCATTCTGAATTCGCAAAGAGGTAGGAAGGCGGCACTGAGATAGACTGTGGCCACCTGCTGTGTTTCCAGCACTGCCCAGGTATGACCTGCGGTCCCTTGCTTCCTACCCCGATCCTGTGGAATAGGTATGAAACCCCTCTTCCAGATGAGGAGCCCAGCTTGCAGCCTCACCCAGCCTTCCAGAGGGAGCAAGCTCGGGAGCCAGTGTTGCCACAGTACCAGCAGCTAATGTTGATCTCTTGGGCATTGCCCCATGTGTCTTTTATCTCGTGGAATCCTGTTAACAGTGCTGTGTGCATTGGGTTTTATATCCCCACTTCCCACGTGAGAAAACAGAAAACAAAGACCAAGAGGCATGTAGCAATTCCTCCAAGGTCACGTGGTGGGAGAGCTGGGTTTGCCGGACCCAAGCTCTTGGCCACGGTGTGACCCTCCTTATCTCTCTGCCCGCAAGGTCTACACCACTGCATACTGACCCCCGGGGCCTGCGGCTCCCCTCTCTCATACTTACAGTTCCTCTCTTTGCCCCCTCCCCGACCAGTCCCAGAGAGACTTTATCCAAACCCGAGAGGGAGGGCCGTGGAAAATCTCACGAAGTCACATCACCCGTTTCATGACGACAACACCCAGCCCCGGTGTTACCGATGAAGAGAGAATTCCTTCTGCAAATCAAAGCACGAACAAAGTTGTTAGAGCTATAATCTACCTGAGGATAAACATTCTTGTCGGTTTCAGAACATTCTGGTTTCGAAATTATACTAATTTAAAGGAAGGATTTATTTATAGTCATTGAAACGACACCGTGAGTCCGGGCGATGGCATGCACTTGAAAGAAGTAAAGCTTTATCCGGTTTGAATTCGAGAGGCTTGCAAAACAAAAACAAAACAAAACTCCCTTACAGCTAACCAGGAGAATCGGTAAGAAAAGGAGTTTGGACTTCCTGAAACAAAACAAAAGCAGCAACAACAAAAAAACCCCACTCTGACCTCTACTTCACCTCCGGTAGGTCTTCCCGTTAATTGCAACGCTTGCAAACTTAGCAAAGCTTCTGCTGGCATGAATTAGCCACATTTCATTACGTCCGGAGCATACACTAACAGACTGCAGAGCAAAAGGTAGAAATCAGAAATAAAGGGGGAAGGCACGGTCCTTTACTATAGAATGAAGAATCCTTGAACTTCTACTACAGATTGGGCTGGGGAAAACCGGGGCTAAGTATAGCTGCACCGCGGGGGCTCCGTCAGAGAAGCCTTCGGGGCCTGGGCGCAGGAGGTAGTTGCTTTCTGTTTGAAGCTGCTTCCTGGTGGCCGAGGCTCCACTGTAATTGAGACTGAGTTCAGGTTTATTTATTTATTTTTTTTGCCCGTCCCCTGTATCCTGTCGAAGAGATTTTCCCGGCCTGGCGCCCACCCCACCCTCCTTTCCCAAGGAGTCCAGCTAGTCTTGCAAACTGATCACAGGCTCTCCAGAGACCGGAGCCGACGCTCTGCGCTCTCTGTGCCTCTCTGTATCGTTGGCAAATCAGCTGGCAGGCCACAGGTAGTGTTTCCAGAAGATCAGGTAAGGATGTGCCGACTCAGCACAGTTGGGAGATACTCATCAGATAAGACACGTCTTGTTCCCATGTGCAGGTTTTTTGTTGTGGTTTTTTTTTTTTTTTCATGTGCAGCTTCATAGCCAACGTCCTTGGTTTCTCATTGGAAGTCGGCTACAAACACAAGCCCTATAAGAATATCGGCATTGGCTTCTTCAAGATTCTATTCTGGATCTTTCTGCTGTTATTGAATTACAAACCCGAAGTGTAGCTTACTCACATTTCCAGTGTTAGCCAAAGTCCTAAGAAAAGCAAGTCGGGGCAGCGCCAAATGAAGAATCTAGAAGAAAACGCTTTTCCAGAACTTGCCTAAGGAGATGTCATATGAACGTGACTTTTTGTGTGCCGTTCCAGGTTAATATGTCCCTGGGAAAAAATCGCTCGTTTCGGTTCTTGTTTTAGGTGACTTTCCTTTTGAGGTTACATGTGCACCTCTTGAAGAAATTGTTAACAATTTATTTCAGCTTTTACAATCCTTTCTTGGGGCCCTCGGGTGGCTCAGTCGGTTAACTGTCTGACTCTTGATTTCGGCTCAAGTCATGATCTCACAGTTTACGAGTTTGAGCCCCACCCTGGGCTCTGAGCTGATGGTGTGGAGCCTGCTTGGGATTCTCAGTCTCTCTCTCTCTCTCTCTCTCTCTCTCTGTCTGCCCCTCCCTTGCTTGCTTTCTCTGTCTCCCAAAATAAATGAACATTAAATATATATATATAAATATATATATATATATATCCTTTCTTGATCAATTGAACAAAACTTAAAGTCATATTACCTAATTTTACTTTAAAACGTCAGATTCCTAACTCAGTTCTTCCCAAAGCAGAGACCAGGCAGCCCCCCTGGGAGGCCACAGAGTACTCACCATCACCCCCTCCCCCAGGAGTTCATTCTACAGACTGGGTAGCCTGCTCAAGACTCAACTAGCTACAAAGGAGATTGCAAACTCACTCCCAGATCCCAAGGACAGACTGCTGCCTTGCTTCTCAGAAACAAAGGGAGCCAGGACTCGGCCAGTTAAAGAAGAAAGTCCTGTCCCCTCGGTCTCTCTTTCTCTCCAAGGCTGAGCAGTCTCTGTTTCTCCCTGTTGTGTCTACTTCATCCTCCTCTCTATGCAAAGGCAATGATTTCATAGCTGCTGAAAATATCGTGAAAAAAGATCAAATTCCAGCGGTGCGTGCGTGACTCAGTCGGTTGAGCCTCTGACTCCGTTTCAGCTCAGGTCACGATCTTGCAGTTGGGGAATTCAACCCCGCATCGGGCTCTCTGCTGACGGTGCAGAGCCTGGCCTGGGATTCTCTCTCTTTCCCTCTCTCTGCCCTGCCCCACATCATTCTCTCTCTCAAAATAAATAAATAAACTTAAAAAAAATCATTAAAAATAAAAAGGTCAAATTCCAGACACAGATGCATCATTCTAGGCCAGGACTTGGTGCCGTTCCCTGAAGCAAAGGCCAGTTCCCTGTTCCCTGAAGCAAAGGCCAGAGTGTACGGGGAGGAAGAGCTTTGGGGGCAGAATAAAAGGCACATGTGCAGAAGTATGAAGGTGGGAAAGACAAGGGCAGGTTCAAGGGTTGGTATGCTGGGGTCAGAGTTTGGCAAGATGGGGTGGAGAGCAGGGTGGGGAAGAGAAGGCAAAAGAAGGCCGGGTCACATCTGGGAACGTCTGTGTGCCACATTAGGCATTGAGAGCTCACTCTGCGAGTGAATGGGGGGAGGTGTCAGTGAAGGGGGCCCCTGAAGAATCTGGAGTGAGAAAATGACATGCCCAGATTGCATCTTAGGAAGATTACTGGAGAAATTCAGCGCTTCCAAGGACTGGAGGCAGCCAAGGGCTATTGGTCTCCCCCACCCCAAGTTCATTTCAGGTTGTATATTGAATGAAAGCAGCTTCACCAGAGTTCTAGAAGAGGCACAAACACTTAGGAGCAAGCAAGTAGGAAAGCAGTCCTATGACATGCCCCGTGGGGACCCAGACACCCCTCAGGAAGGAACCAATCCACAATGTTCTTCTGCAGGAGGGCAGGAGGGCAGCCGTTAGCAAGGCAACAACACATTTCGAGACTTCTAGAATTTTTGACCTAAGGAGCCTCTCTGAAGGTGTTAGACTATAGAGTCACCCAGTTCTCACACCCACTCATCCAGGCAAAGCCGGTGAACAGCCCCTTTTATTGGCCGCCTGTCTCGTTCACCTTGTTTACCGGTTAAAAATTATCTTTAATATCTCTTATTCTGATCAATAAATCTTCTGGGCACATTAAATGAGGTATTTGAAGTGCCTTCTGGGGATGACCTTCTGATTAGGGTCTTTGTTTTTTTTTTCACTTTAATAAATTACGGCTGTGGCGCCTGGTCGGCTCAGTCTGTTAAGTGTCTGTCTCTTGATTGCGGCTCAGGTCATGATCTCACAATCGTAAGATCGAGCCCTGCTTTCAGCTCTGCCCCGGGCATGGGGCCTGCTTTTGGTTTTGGTTCTCTCTCTCTCTCAAAAAGAAATTAGTGCAGAATATACAAACACTACATATGAACAGTCCCCACATGGAGAAATGCTACCTAGACACACATTTCAACCATTTTAAAACCATTGCAAACCATTAAGAACTTCGCAACGTTGTGCAACCAACAGCACTAGCTATTTTCAGAATTTTTTTCACCTTCCCAAACTGAAACTCTGTCCCCATTAAACTCTAACTCCCCATCCCTTCTTCCCCTAGCCTGTGGCAACCACAATTCGACTTCCTGTCTCAATGAATGTGACTATTTGAGGTACCTCATATAAGTCTGTCTTTTTATGTCTGGCTTATTTCACCCAGCATAATGTCTTCAAGTTTCCTGTAGCAGGTATTATGAGTTTCATTCTTTTTCAGGACTGAATAATATTATAATCAGGGTCTCTTTAAGGCCAATGAAACACTCCTAGAAAGTAGATTAAAGTTAACTTGCACAAGCATACGCAGGTCCTACTGTGTATATCTGTGCTGAAGATATCAGGATAATTAACCAAGGAAGAATAAGAAGGACCCAAGGCCACCTGGGTGGCTCAGTCGGTTGAGTGTCCAACTTCAGCTCAGGTCATGATCTCGAGGTCCGTGAATTCGAGCCCCGCATCCGGCCCTGTGCTGACGGCTCAGAGCCTGGAGCCTGCTTCCGATTCTGTGTCTCCCTCTTTCTCTGTCCTTCCTCTGTTTGAGCTCTTTCTCTCTCAAAACAAAGGAAAGAAGGAAGGAAGGGAGGGAGGGAGGGAGGGAGGAAGGAAGGAAGGAAGGAAGGAAGGAAGGAAGGAAGGATCTAAACGATAAGGGTCTACAGCAGTGAAAAATGGATGGATGGGAGGGGCAGTGGCCAGAGAAAGAGTTAAAGTTGAGGAGCCTCAGAAGAAGAGATTTTCCAAGGGGCGTGGTCCCCAGTGCCAAAGTGTAGATGGGCACAAAGACAGAGGCCAACATGTGCTCTCTGCTGGTGGTGACCAGGATGAGCAGATAGCAACTTGCCAGAGTGGGGGTGACAGATGCCAGATGGTAGCGTGTTGAGGGATGATGGAGGGCAAGGTGAAGATCGGCGCGCTGTGGAGACTATTCTCCCGACAAACTTGATTGTGAAAGAAAGGCGTCACCGAGGGCACAGAGCTCCGGTTGTTTATTTCTACTTTTATGTATTTATTTCTTTTGCAGTGAGGCATTTTATTTGCACACATGTATTCCATCCCTAGAGAAAGAATCCCAGCATTTTCCCTCCTTGTGTATTTGCGTCTGGCTTCATGGTCCACGATGCCAGCGGAGGTCGCCAGTACAATGACACCAAACTGGCTGGACGGAGGCAGATTATTCTGCTATTCTGGTTATTTCTTATTTTATTTTGTGTTTTTAGTGTTTATTTATTTATTTTTTTAACGTTTTTTATGTTTGAGACAGAGAGAGACAGAGCATGAACGGGGGAGGGGCAGAGAGAGAGGGAGACACAGAATCGGAAGCAGGTTCCAGGTTCTGAGCCATCTGCCCAGAGCCCGACGCAGGGCTCGAACTCACGGACCGCGAGATCGTGACCCGAGCTGAAGCCGGACGCTTAACCGACTGAGCCACCCAGGTACCCCATAAGAGACTCTTAAATACAGAGAACAAACCGAGGGTTGCTGGAGGGGTGTTGGGTGGGAGGATGGGCTAAATGGGGGATGGGTATTAAGGAGGACACTTCTTGAGAGGAGTACTGGGTGTTACATGTAAGTGATGAATCACTAAATTCTGCTCCTGAAATCATCAGCACACTATATGTTACTTAATTCAGTTTTAAATTAAAAAAAAAAAACAAAACATAAGAGATCTCCTATTTCATTTTGTTCTGACAATAAAAAGAGAGCGCCACCTTTTATTAAAGTTCATAGTGCCCAAAATGGTCTTATTCTTGAGTCTTCGTTCGGTTAAATTAGAGCTGAAATATGATTGAAATCTCACATTTAAAAGCCAGATACATCGTAAAGCACTTCTTCCAGTGCAAAGATGGGACCCCTGAGGTTCTAAAACTTTGGCTCCTCAAATTATTAGAAGTTTGGAAATTTCCATATGGATATGACAGACCTGCTCATCTCATCTTCAAGCCAACCTATCGTGTCTTTTGCAAATATTGATTTTTGTTACCGCATCTCTCGTGCTGGGCAGTTCCATTCCCACAGAATAGACTTCTGCTGGGGGGCCCCTGGTGACAGCACCCCTCCCACCTTTTACTTTCCTTGGTTGCTGTTCCAAATGGCTCAGGCACCTCCGGGGAAACTCCTCCAGATCCTAAGACACTTCCGCATTAAAATTCAGTATTTCAATTTACATATATTTGCATCTCCACTCTTAGGTCTGAAAATAGGTATTGTTTTAGCTTCGTCTTCTAAATTCCGGAGCCTCTCACACAGCTCCTGAGTGTCAGGAAAAGGCCATTGTACCTACAGCCCCATTTAAATTGGTTTGAATTGAGCACCTCCTGAGTTTTTATTTGCACGTGGAATTATCACAGTTGATCCTGCCTCTTGCCGTCAGGTCCTCTCTGCAGCCACATTTTTGTTGTGAAACCGCCCTGCTGCTCTGCCTGCCACGCAGTGAGCTCATTTCCTCGTCATACATCTGCCTCTGAGAGCTCCATCCAGATCTTGTCAGAAACAAAACAGTGCAGCAGCCTTGCAGAGCACAGCGGTCACTAAACTGACATGACAGATACCAAGGCCTCGACTCAGGTCTAAAGACCCCTGGCTGTAAGAATCTACCTACCACCTTCTTTTATAAATTCCCGAACATTCTTGGGCTTGCAAATTCCAAGGTAGTTTCTTTGTCCTTGAAACACGAACACGGGGCCTTTTTAAATACCTTAAAACAACAGACGTTTATTATTTCACACAATTTCTGAAGATCAGGAATATGGAAATGGCTCAGCTGAGGGGTTCTGGCTCAGGGTCTCTGGTAAGGTTGCCTTCAAAGCTGTCAGCAGGGTTGGCATCATCCGTAGACTCATCTGGAGCTCAAGAATCCACTTCTCAGCCTACTCTCAGGGTGGGTGGGAGGCTCCAGTTCCTAGCTGGCTCTTGGCAGATGGCTTCAGTCCCTCAATACACACACCTCTGCACCGGTCGGCTTACAAGATGGCGGCCTGCTTTTCTCCGTGTACATCCAAGATGGAAGCCAAGGTCTTTTATGGCCTAATCTCCAGAGTCTATGAGGTGCCAGAAGAGCAAGGAAGCCCTGGGGGAGTGTCCCCTGCAGAACCTGTCCTCTATGCTGGGATTCCCTGGGCTGGGCATGCAGAAGGCTGGTAATATAAGACAGGGGGAGCCAGAAGTGGGTGGGTGGGGTAGGATGGGAAGGATGGGTGGAGATAAGGGACTTCAAATCGGAGCAGCAGTTTCCACAGCAAATGTTTGAACCAGAGCACTATATATATAAAGAGGCAATGACAGGAGACAGACTGGAGGTGGGCAGCTTTAGGAAAGAAAAACTCAAACGAAGGCCAAGGCCAACATGTTTTACCGGCTCCAAACACTTTCGTGAATCCCACCTGTGGCTTGGGTGGGAGAGAAGAGATTCCCATTTAATTATCTATGCAGTTTTGAGTTTGGGGATGAAGATGATGCCCCGAAAGGAAGTTGCATTTGCAACTTGTGCTCATAGAAATTGTGTCGGTGAAGAGAAAATTATTCAATAATAAATGCAATCATTCTTCCACTCCATTGCTAGTTTCTTCCCACCAAGCCCGTCTCATGGACATCAGAGAAACCCTGGAGCCAGAGACAAACAGTGTATTGGTGCCCTGAGCCATTTCTTTTCAGGAATGGAGAAAGCTCAGTGTCCTTCACAGACTGGCAAAAAATACCTATTTTAAACAGTTCAGATCTCGGGGCGCCTGGGTGGCGCAGTCGGTTAAGCGTCCGACTTCAGCCAGGTCACGATCTCGCGGTCCGTGAGTTCGAGCCCCGCGTCAGGCTCTGGGCTGATGGCTCGGAGCCTGGAGCCTGTTTCCGATTCTGTGTCTCCCTCTCTCTCTGCCCCTCCCCCGTTCATGCTCTGTCTCTCTCTGTCCCAAAAATAAATAAAAAACGTTGAAAAAAAAAAAAATAAACAGTTCAGATCTCTAAAAAATCTTCTTACCCCTTTTCTCAGCCACCAAAATTAGGCACACTGTTATTTTGAGGAGAGGCCGAGATGGATTTTTCCCTCTGCATATCTCCAAAGTGTCTAGAAACCGTTTTATCTGAATACAATGAAATGTGGAAAATGAAAAACTCATCGCATGTGGACATTTTTGAGGTTAAGTCTCGTTCTGCCACCACTGTCTATGTCTTACTCGGCTCAAAAGTCAGCTTCTTAATCCTTTCATTTTTTTAAGTTGTTATTTATTTGAGTAATTTCCACACCCACTGTGGGGCTTGAACTCAGGCCCCTGAGATCAAGACTCACATGCTCTTCTGACTGAGCCAGCCAGGTGCCCCCTTGAAAGTCAGCTTCTAATACTGGTGGCCAATAGGTGCTAGCTGAGAGGTTTATCATTTTCAAAGCTTTTTAAAAAAATATGATTATAAATGATTATCAATTTGTTAATCTTGGAGAATGCCTTGCTACATTGACTTGGATGTTGCAAATATTTATAGATAAGCAAATATTTGACATTTGTTATTAAAATGGGCCATGGGGCACCTGGGTGGCTTAGCCGGTTAAGGGTCCAACTTCGGCTCAGGTCATGATCTCACAGCCCCACACTGGGCTTCGTGCTGACATGAGGAACCTGCTTGGAATGCTCTCTCTCCCTCTCCCTCTCCCTCTCTGCCCCTCCCCCATTGCACTTTCTGTCTCTTAAAATAAATAAATGTAAATAAATTTTAAAAAGGCCAAAGAGGACACGAATTTTTTTTTTCAGTCCAGAAAATATAAAGCATGCTCAATTTTGTTGAAGTTAAATTTACTCTGCGAAATTAACAGTTTTAAAAAAAAACATTTAATGTTTATTTATGTTTTGAGAGAGAGAGACAGAGCATGAGCAGGGGAGGGGCAGAGAGAGAGGGAGACAGAGAATCCAAAGCAGGCTCCAGCTTTGAGCTGTCAGCACAAAACCTGACATGGGGCTCAAACTCATGAACTGCGAGATCATGACCTGAGCCAAAGTCTGACGCTTAACCGACTAAGCCACCCAGGTGTCCCCACTCTGGGAAATTAACATTTTAAAACACCTTAGTGTCCCCTCCCATTCTTTATCTGATTTCTTTTATCTTTCTTTTCTGGTATCTGACGTGATTTTGCTAGCTTCCAATTTGTGTTTTGCTAAACATTAGTGATGAGGGAAGCAGAAAAGGCATCGACCTTTGCAGAAACTCTTCTTAAGTGAAAGATGGTTCCTCTTAGCTGATTTCACTGTGACTGCTCCTCTTGCTACATTTCTTGTTTGATCTGGTTCCTCTGAGGCCCTTGAAAAGCAGGGGAACTTGGAAATGATGTTGGCCAAGATGATTACAGGTGGATCCACTCCTTCTTTACTGGCAAAATGAAACCAAGGAGTTAAAAGGGTGTATTGACACGAAGGGCAGAGTCAGGAAATCTATTGTGTCCCTATTTTACCAAGTCTGATTGTTTCAGAGTTAAAAAGCTTAGAAGCAAAACAAAATACCAACCTCTTAACACTGTTGACATCTGATTTGGTTTAGTTTTCATTTTAAAGGTTATTTGAAGCATGCTGGAAAGTTGAGGAGACTGGAAATTGAATAAAACAGGTATCTAGGATCTTAATTTTAGCCCATCTGAGAATACATATATATATATATATATATATATATATATATATATTTTTTTTTTTTTTAATTAAAACCCCCCCCCCCCCCCACCCCCGCAGTTGAATTCCCATGTAGTTGTAAGAAATAATGCAGAGAGATCCCACATGCCCTTCACCCAGTTTCCCTCATGGTAACATCTTGCAAAACTATGGTACATATCACAGTCAGGATATTGACATTGATACACTCAAGGTACAGAGCATTCTCATCCAAGGATCTGTCTTGTTGTCTTAGCCATACACTCTCCCTCCTCCCCAACCCTTCCTTAACCCTTGACTGCCACTAAACTCTCCTCCCTTTCTATAATTTTGTCATTTTAAATATGTTATATAAGTGGAATCATACAGTATGTAACTTTTGGGGATTGGTGGTTTTCTTTCACTATTCTCTGGAGATTCATCCAGGTTATTGTATATATCAGTAGTTTCTTTTCATTGTTGAGTCAAATGTGTTCAAATCTTTTGGACATTTTCTAATTGGATTGCTTGGAGTTTTTTTTGTTTGTTTTTGTTTTTGTTTTTTTTACTGCTGAATTTTGAGAATGTCTTATGTACCTAGATACTAGTCTTTATTGGATCTGTGGTTTGCAAATATTTTTCTCCCAGTCTGTAGCTTGTCTTTTCATTCTTATAACTGGGTCTTATGCAGAGCAGAAGTTTTAAATTTTGATGAACTACAATCTATCCATTTTCCTCTTATGCTGTTTGTATCAAGGCTGAGAACTCTTTGCCTAGCTCTGTATCCTAAGATTGTATCTTATTTTTTATTTTTACTTTTATTTTGAGAGAGAGAGAGCACAAGTGGGGTAGAGGGGCAGAGGGAGAGAGAGAATCCCAATTGGACTCCACGCTCAGCACAGAGCCTGATGTAGGGCTCGATCCCACAACCCTGGGATCATGAACTGATTCAAAATAAGAAGTTGGACACTCAACGAACTTAGCTACCCAGGTGCCCCATCTCTTATTTAAAAATACATACGTGTATTTATTTTTATGTTTTATGTTTAAGTCCATGATCCGTTTTGAGTTAATTTTTTTTTAAGGTGTGAGACTTAGGTCAAGGTTAACTTTTTTGCCTATGGATGTCCAAATGTTCCAGCACCATTTATTGAAAAGGCTCTATTCCCTCCATTGAATTACTTTTTTAAATTGTGAAAAATCAGGTGTGCATATTAGTATGGGTTTATTGAAATTGTTATACAATTATTTTACATTTATTTTAAAAGCATTTAGCAAGTCAACTTACAGGAATGCAAAAAAAATGTTAGATCAACATATCTGCCTTTCTTCAATTTATTCTTAGTTAAGATATTTATCAGTTCACACTCTGATTATTTCCATGACTAAAGAAGGCATGTAGGTTTTGGCTGACCAAATATTTTCTATAGTGATTAAATTCTATGCTTTGAAGCAAATATTCAGTATTTCATAACCTAATGGTTTTCTGGCTAGGAATGTGATAAGCAGTATATAATTGCATAGAGATATTTTTATATTTATCTGTAACTCTATCCTGGAATAACCATCTTCTTTGGCATGATTTGAAACAGTACAGTCTTACTATAAGGTATTCCCACTATAAGACAAAATTCATTATGCCATGTGGCCCTATGCTGGACCCCTTCCAGGTGGATTGATTTCCTTGGAAGGTCCAGATTGAATACATGTAATTATAATGATTCCAGATCATAGACTTCCCTTCCCCTAATATCATTAAAAAACTGTGCTAAAAGGAAATAGCTTTTCTCCCATATCCTTGCTTAGCTGACTACTAATGCCCATCAGGAAAGGAAGCTAAGCAGCACCAAGAAAGTCAATTCAATCTAAGAGCTAGAGCAGTGGTTCTAGACCTCAGATGCACATTAGCATCACCTAGGGAGCTTTTTACAACACCAATACCCAAGTTGCACCCTAGACCAATTAAATCAGAATCTCTGAGGTTGGGATGCAGGTATCAGTATTTGTTAAAATTCCTGGGTTATTCCAGTATGCAGCTAAGTTTGAGAACTACTGTTCAATGCTAAGCTCTCTTCTCTTGTCTACTTCTTTTTTGTTGTTTCTAAGTTTATTTATTTTTGAGAGAGCCATGCGAGTGGGGGAGGAGCAGATAGAGGGTGAGAGACAGAGAGAGAGAGGGAATCCCAAGCCAGCTCCACACTGCCAAAGCAGAGCCCTATGCAGGGCTCAAACTCAGGAACCATGAAATCATGACCTGAGCAGAGACCAAGAGTCGGACGCTTAGCTGACTGAGCCACCCAAGCACCTCTCTTGTTTACTTCTTTATGAAACCTATGATTAGTATAATTTATCACTCAATACTGTGAATATAGTATACTGGGTTATCATTGAAACTGATTTAAAAAATTATTTTAAAAATGAGATACATTTAAACAATATATATATACATGTGTATATATATGTATATATATACTTATATACATATATAAATTTTCAGCTTTTGTCCTATCAAAGTTGAGATGACATTATAAATATAATTTTCTAAGTTATTTTAGATATCTGATAAATAAATGCAAAAATTAGTATCAATAACAGAGTGAAGTCAATATTGTTTACAATTGTCATAATTTTTGCCAAATTTTTCAATGGTCAAAATTGCTAAAAATGTCGTAATTTTTACAATTTTACACACCTTGATCTGGGTTAGGCATAACAGTAGTTAAGATATACTTTTTTAAAAGTCATTTTACATTGCTGTAAAACAACATATAAGGTATGTGACTATACTTTCCAGAATATTTCCCACCTAAATTGACAAATTACTATGGATACCTCTGCTATCATATATAGATTTAGAATTATGGTAAAAAATGCATCATTCCCAACCAAACTAATAACTATTATGTAAAGATAATTGTCTTTTTAAAAAAAATCTTTCCATATTCAGATTAAAATAATGATATGAAGCAGAAAAAGCACATAAAATGAATACAGACTTATTAAATACAGAATGGAATTGCCTTCAGCTCTGATTCAAACTCAAATGCCAGTTGGTTTATTATTCTCTGGATTTCAATGGGATATGCATGCATATATCATGCACATATGCGTAAATGTTTTCATTACAGAGAAAAAACTTAATGCATATTCATTATGGAATATTTAGGAAAGCCATATAAGCAAAAAACATTTTTTTAATAAAAATCATCTATAACTATTGTTAAATGCAATATAATTATAGATGCATCTATACAATTATACAATACAATTATAGATGCATCTCAATATAATTATGCTGGGTAAGAAAAACCAGATGAAGAAACGTATATCTATATATAGCTATATAGTAGATGATTCCATTTCTATGAATTTCTATAAAATTCTAGAAAATGCAAACTAATTTATAGTGACAGAAAGCCAATCAGTGACTGCCTGAGAAGGCAGGGTGGGACTACAGCGGCTAAAAACAGAAGTTACAAGGGCACGGGGAAAGATTTTTGGGTCAATGATTGTGCCCATTATCTTCACTATGATGATGATTCCAAGGATGTATACATTAATCAAAACTCATCTAATTGTATACTTTATTTTTTTATTTTTTACTTAAAAAAATTTTTTTGTAATCTTTATTTATTTTTGAGAGACAGAGTACGAGTGGGAGAGGAGCAGAGAGATAGGCAGACACAGAATCCGAAACTGGCTCTAGGCTCTGAGCCATTGGCACAAAGCCTGACACGGGGCTCGAACCCATGAACAGTGAGATCATGACCTGAGCCAAAGTCAGATGCTTAACTAACTGAGCCCCCCAGGCACGCCTAATTGTACACTTTAAATGTGTGCAGTTCTTTCTACACCAGTTATACCTCTAAAAAAAACTGTCCAAAATTTTTTTCTTTTTTTTTTTTTTAATGTTTATTCATTTTTGAGAGACAGAGAGTTAGCAGGGAAGGGGCAGAGAGAGAGGGAGACACAGAATACCAAGCAGGCTCCAGGCTGTCAGCACAGAGCCCGACATGCGACTTGAACTCACAAACCATGAGATCATGACCTGAGCCGTAGTTGGACGCCCAACCTACTCAGCCACCCAGGAGCCCCTGTCAAAAAATTTTCTAAGTGACTGTTGGCAACTTTCAATCATGGAATCCGTTCTGTATAGTTTTGCTTGAAATACGAATTTGCAATCACTCTGGATATTCTTTTCACTAACTCATTGTTTTTACTTAGGAAAACATCCTGTAATTTTGCACTCTGAAACAATCAGTGTTACAAATTCTCTCATAGAAAGTAAAATTCAAATAGTTTACTCATAATTTCTTCCAAAGAATTCTGAAGAGCACAACATTCAAAACAACATATCCAAATGATTATTTCATTTTTCAAAGTTTTCATTGACTTAATAGCATAAGCAGCTGCATATTTTGGAATCTGTTTCATGTAATTAATTATGCTCCCAATCAAGTTGTAATGAAGTAACACGTTGGGGGGGGGGGGGGGGGGGAAGGAAGGGGAAGTGTATTTAGTTTCATTATTGATTTTCTATCCTTTATTCTGATTTATCACAGTTATCCCTCCTATAGATACTGCATTTATAGGAGTGACAAGAAGTCATTAAAAAAAAGAAAGAAAGAAGAAAGAAAGAAGGAAAGAAAGAAAGAAAGAAAGAAAGAAAGAAAGAAAGAAAGAAAGAAAAAAGCAGCTGACAGAGTTAAGATGAATCCCCAGGAATACAGAATCTTACCAGGACATCAAATGAGATTTAGATGGAAACTCTGTAAGATGGGATAAAATAGTCAACCTCTTCTGTGTACCTGATTTTAATAATTCTTCAGGTCAACCGTTGGTCTTGTCATTGTTAATCACATGCAAACGACACTTGAAGTATTTTTTGATGTCAAACACAGCAAACATATTGTAGACCTGAGATTAAAAATTCAGGAATTGGCGGGGTGGGGGGGGGTGCCTGGGTGACTCAGTCAGTTAAGCATCTGATCTCAGCTCAGGTCTTGATCTCAGGATTGCTAATTCAAGCCTCACGTTTGAGTTCTGCACTGGGCATGAATTAAAAAAAAAAATCTATATATATCTCTATATATCTATATATCTATATATATATATCACAAAGGGGCAGTCACCTGGCTGGCTCTGTTGGTTTTGATCTCAAGTCATAAATTCAAGCCCCCGGTTGGGTGTAGAGTATACTTAAAAAAACAATTCACAAAGGGATTCAAGTGAATAGAGGAACATAAAAATCTCTCAGTACTTTACAATGTATATTTCTAATGTCTTTTATCAGTAAGCAATGTTGACTTTTGAAACCCAAGTGTTCAGCTTTGAAAAGCCCCAAGCATTTTGCGTAGTACTTAACTCAATAAAAGTTTGTTGAATTTACTATGTTAAAATATATTTTTAAATATATTGGATACTTACAGGACCTGTGTAGACTTTGTGAAGGGATTTGATGTTATGAGGATTACAGTAACTTGGTCTGCTCTGGGGAGTAGGAACTTTCTGGATACCTTCAGATACCCTCTCCAATGTGTACCCGCGAAATCTTTCTCCATACTGAGCAAACTGTTCGCTATATCATAGTTCCAGTCATGAGTGGGTGGAGAGCAGCACAACTCTGGAAAATTAGGAGTCAAAGCTATCCTGGCTTATTGGTGACTGCATTTCAATTGCATTCATTTGCTTGTCTGGTTATATTTAGACACATTTTGAACAGAGCATGGCAACTATATCAAATTAGTTCTCTGTGAATAATTGCCTCTATTATATAAGCTTCCACGGTGGCTGGAAAATATAAATGAAAAAAATATATATATATACATAAAAGAAAGGATTAACTCCTCCCCATCCCAGTGCCCTTTTTGTTATTTTGGCATAATCTCAGATTTGGGTCAAGAGCCAATCTCAAATCTTGGTAAATGAAACTGATATACACAAATCTGGCTTTATAGTTAACCCAAAGCGATAGATTTCTTTAAATTTAGAAGAATAGGGGCACCTGGGTGGCTCAGTCGGTTGAGCATCTGACTTCGGCTCAGGTCATGATCTCGTGGTTCATGAGTTTGAGCTCCATGTCGGGCTCTGTGCTGACAGCTCAGAGCCTGGAGCCTGCTTTGAAGTGTGTATCTCCCTCCCTCTCTGGCTCCCTTGCACTCGCACTCTGTCTTTCTCTGTCTCAAAAAAAAGTAAACAGTAAAAATTTTTTAATTTAGAAGAATGGCATTTGCCTGTATGTATAATGTATGTCTACATGTGGTTGGCCTTTGAACATCATCTGTATATTGAACTTTTTCCATAGCTTCTGTATGAATATTGGATTATTTGTCATGAATAAAATGAAATTGTTAATTCTTATAGTTTTCTAGTTTATAATTTGCAAATGCAAGAGAGGAGAGTAGGAGTTGGGTTCTTTGATGATTTAGATACCTTGATGTAAGCAATTAAGTCAGAAAAAAACTAGGCTTCTTATTTAGCGAATACAGTGAAGTGATAAGAGGTAGTTTCAAGAGTGAAGAATTTCCATGTTCTTTTTTTTTTAAATTTTTTTTAAAGTTTATTTATTTATTTTGAGAGAGACAGAGACAGTGTGGGTAGGGGAGGGGCAGAGAGAGAGGGAGAGAGAGCGACAGAGAGAATCCCAAGCAGGCTCCATGGTACCAGCACAGAGCCCAATATGGGGTTCGAACCCACCAACTGTGAGGTCACGACCAGAGCTGAAACCGAGTCAGACGCTTAACCAACTGAGCCACCCAAGTGCCCCAAGAGTTTCTATGTTCTTTTAAAAAAAATTTTTTTTAACGTTTCTTTATTTCTGAGAGACAGAGAGACAGAGAATGAGTGGGGGAGGGGCAGAGAGAGAGGGAGACAGAATCCGAAGCAGGCTCCAGACTCTGAGCTGTCAGCACAGAACCCTGCATGGGGCTCGAACCCATGAACCATGAGATCATGACCTGAGCCGAAGTCGGACGCTTAACCGACTGAGCCACCCAGGCGCCCCAGAGTTTCCATGTTCTAAGCGAAGTTGCCTGAAGGCTTTGTAGCTAGAGAATGAATCTTTGGGGTAGAGTTAAGTGTTGGTTTTAAATTGTTATAATATTTGTAATTAGTATTGCTTTTTCAAGGAGTTGTATTAACTCAGGTATAAAATGTTTCACGTTTGTGAATTCATTTAAAACATACTTGAAAATGTTTTGGTGCGTGCACCAGACACCCAGCTATGGCTTTAAATTTTATGGGTAAATCTCGTGTGACCTGTCTTTCTGGAGAAGCGAGCGTGAAGCCTACGAGTTCAGCCTGCTGTACGGGCCACGTCTCTTTGTTTTGGAGAAATCTTGAGCTGTTTTTATGAGAGTATCAGCTCTCACAGGGAAATGACTCTACCGTCAGCTGCCCCATGGGGGAGGATGTGTGGGACACCTGCGTCCTGCTGTTTGGAGGAGAGAGGGCTGCTGGCGACAAATCGGGGTAACTGACAGCCTTGGCCCGAGAAGTGGAAAACTGAGAACAGCGGCCTTCCTCGCTGTCACTGACACGAATCCAAGCAATTCTAAAGGAGTCTCCGAAACCCTAGAAAAGAAAACCTTGGCGACTTGATTTAGAAGCTCCAGTGGGAAGCACAGTAATGGGAGAGCAGGAACTCTGTGCTTGGCACCTACTAGGCACTCGATAAATATGTTGAAAAATAAATGAGTGGTGTACCTGACTGGCTCCGTGGGTAGAGCATGTGGTTCTTGATCTCAGGGTTGTAAGTTCGAACCCCAGGTTGGGTGTAGAAATTACTTAAAAACATAAAATCTTAAAAAAGAAAGAAAGAAAGAAAGAAAGGAAGGAATGTGTCAGCTTTGTAATATTGTTTTTTTTTTTTTATTAACGTTTTTTATTTATTTTTGGGACAGAGAGAGACAGAGCATGAACGGGGGAGGGGCAGAGAGAGAGGGAGACACAGAATCGGAAACAGGCTCCAGGCTCCGAGCCATCATCCCAGAGCCATCAGCCCAGAGCCATCAGCCCAGAGCCATCAGCCCAGAGCCTGACTCGGGGCTCGAACTCACGGACCGCGAGATCGTGACCTGGCTGAAGTCGGACGCTTAACCGACTGCGCCACCCAGGCGCCCCAACTTTGTAATGTTCTGAATGGCATATCTTCTGTTCTGTTGAATGTTCTTTTATTTTTAATTTTTGAATGTTTATTTTTGAGAGAGACAGAGACAGAGTGTGAGCAGGGGAGGGGCGGAGAGCGAGGGACACAGAGTCCAAAGCAGGCTCCAGGCTCTGAGCTGTCAGCACAGAGTCTGAGGTGGGGCTTGAACTCATGAGCCAGGAGATCACGACCCGAGCCGAAGTCAGATGCTTAACTGGCTGAGCCACCTAGGTGCCCCTGATTGTTGTTTTTTTTGTTGTTTATTTATTTATTTTTAGGAGAGCGCAAGTGGGGCAGGAGTAGAGAGAGGAGGACAGAGGATCTGAAGAGGGTTCTGAGCTGACAGGCTGACATCAGCGAGCCCATGCGGGGCTTGAGCTCACAAACTGTGAGATCATGACCTGAGCTGAAGTTGGATGCTCAACCAACTGAGCCACCCAGGTACCCCTATTCTACTCAACATTCTAAATAACATATTCAGAAAGTTGGGACATGTCATTGCTAGTAATAATAAATAGCATAACTACTCTTCTTAACAAAAGTCAATGGAGAGTAACTCCCCAGTTCACAAGCAGGGATGGAAAAGTTGGGAAACCAAAGGTGCTCGTGTGAATTGACAAAAGAGCCTGTTATTCTTAATACCTCCTTATCAGGGAGCTGTTTCAGGCAGATTAGGGAATACTAGAATGTGCGTATTTCTTAAAATAAGATTTTACTTAAAAAAAAAAATCAGACTATGAGCGTGTTCGTAGCCTGGAAAATAAACATAAAGCAAGCAGTTGCTAAACTGAGCAGACACTGGCCATGTCTTTCTCAGTATGTGGGTTTGTATACTGTTGGCTTGAAATCTTTGGCCTTGCAATCTTTATCTGAAAATTTAAAAGCTGGGAGATGTGAAAAGCTTTGTTAAGAAGTTCCCAAGAACGGAATAAGTATAATCTCACAGAATGGGACATTTTGATAGTGTTTGTACTACTTAGTGATACATTTTTTTACGCGCTGACGTTAGTCCTTCTCAGATAGGCTTTAACAGCATTTTTATCCCTTAACATCTTAGGTGAGGCCTAAATGCCACTTTTCACAAGTAACCCTGAGAGGAGAGAACACTTTCTACAGAAGGAGAGTGAAGTGTTGTACATAGGTTTGGTGTGGGAAGAGGCCTCGCTCTTGTGTCTGCCTGAAATGCCGAGCACCTGATTTAATTTCTCTGGGGCCACTTTTCCCCCACTCCATTGGTAAGATGAGAAAAATAGCACCTACCTCCTAGAGTCGTTGCAAGCATTAAATATGATTAGATATGCAAAGTGCTTTGAATGGTGCCTGGCACATAGTGAGTACTGCAATGTTTTCTAAGTGGTAAACATTTAAGTTGAAATGGTTGAAATGCTTAAAAATTCTGAAAACCCCACCCTTTTGCAAATATATTGCTTCTTGCGGGATATATTCCAGAGAAAGTGGCCTTTAGGCACTTCTTCAACTAAAGATGAAAAATTGAGAAAAATTTTATGCCGGATAATCGTATGCCATCATACTGCATTCCACAGTTAATTAGGCCCAAAATATTCTACTGCTGAACTAACCGCTTACATCAATTCTCCACTAACTTGTACAAAATCTGGGTATAGGATTCTCATCTGGTATCTCGTGTCGACAACCCGAGTGTCTTCATTCCTCCAACTATTTGTGAAAACTAAGGCACTTAGTTGCCAGGTAAAACTGGCCCCATCACCTTCATGCTTATGTGCCAAATAATCCAGCTAAAGATTCGATTTCGTTCAAATATGGCTTGGCTGCCTGCTACCTTCATATAACAAGCATTAGATCCAAGAGTATGACGGATAAGAATGCAAGCCACTTAGGCTGATCTTATTTAAAGCCTCTACCTATGGAGAGCTACCAACGGCAAAGGAACAGATCTACGTCGTCATGTCTCCGCATGGCGCGAGGGACAAGTGGCCTGTACCTCCAGCATCACGCCCTCAAAGAGAGGACAGGCTCATTTCCCGTCACCGTCTCCCTTTCCCGAATTCCCCAGGGAAGGAGGGCAGCCCGCGTTGCTGATGGCATCGCCTGACATCACTGGTTCCGGATGATAGGCGAGCGTGGGGCCGCCTGGCCCACCTCATCCGTGGCCTGACTGCATTAACCTCTCGGTTCCCAGCTCGGGCCACGTGAGGTGTCCTAATATGGTCAGACTCCGGAGAAGGCGAGGAGCGCTTGCCTTTCTCCTGCTCCCGGGGAGGAGGCAGAACTAACGCTGGGAGGATAACGCTGTCTGCAGGAAAGCTACTGGGGACCGGGGTTCGCTTCTGGGCGAATGGAAAGTGGGCTGCAGCAGCAGCAGCAGCAGCTCTGGTTCTCAATCACTTAATAAACCTCAGCAAACCCAATCGCCCCGGGGGGCTTTCTGCCCTCCCCTCCCCTCCTGCAACCGTGGGTCTTCCTCCCGTCCCCACTGAGCAATGGGAAGCGCCCGGGGGTCGGGGTGGGCTGCCCGCCTGGACCTGGGCTCGAGGCTCGGGCTGCGCCTCGGGTCCTACAGCCTGGGGGGAGATGCTGCTGCAAGGCGTGTCTGGGGCTGTGCTCATGTGATGAAGCGAGGGAAAAACAAGGGGGAGGAGGAGGAGGAGGCAAAGAGGTGGCTTTTTTTTTTTTTTTTTTTTTTCTTTTAAGGAGTTTGCCGCGAGCGCGTCTCGTTCATTCGCAGTCTGGGCGCGTTCGGAGGAGGACGGCGGGAGAGGAAGGCGTTCTTGGGACCTCGCGGGCTCACGGCTTCTCGCTCTTCTCCGCGTCGCTGCGATCTGGGGAAGGTGTAACCGGGCAGCCAGGCGCGGGAGAACCGCAGGAGAGCCATGGGTGCCGGGAGCTCCACGGAGCAGCGGAGCCCGGAGCAGCCGGAGGCGGGGAGCGCGACGCCGGCCGAGCCCGAGCCCAGCGCCGGCGGCCTTGCGGCGGAGGAGGCTCCCGGCGCGCAGGGGGATCCGGCCATCGCCGCCGCCGACCCCGCCACCAAGGTACGGGCGCGCCGGACCACCTGCCCGGGGGTGGGGGGTGGGGGGTGGAGGGTGGTCCCTCTGATTTCCGCCTGCGAGAACTTCCCGGCCCGTCCAGCCCATTTGCAAACTCGGGAGCACGCACCCCTCTTTCTAGCTTTCCGGGGTCTCTTGCGCCGGGGGGTGGGACCAGAGCAGCAGCGAGCGCGACGGGCTTGCATCTTTGTCGTGGGTCCCCGGAGGAGGCGACTGCGCCTTCCGCAGTGATAAAATCCGCCCCCCGCCCCTCGCTAACCGAGCCTTTCTCCGCACTCTTCCGGTGGGAGAGACCCAGCCCGAGACGCACGAGCTGCGTGGGGGAGTCCGGGGGGGAGGGGGAAGTGACCTATCGACCGAGGGTCCTGGGCCCCCCGCCCCTCTTTCTCCCGGATGCGGAAAGTCAACTGTTGTCGGGCCGGGACCCGTGTCGCAGCCGGGCGGACCAGCCACCCGTGGGTTCCCCCGCGCCGCGTATGGTCCTTGGCACCAGCTGTGCCTGGAGCGGCCCGGGTTTGGTACCCAGTCTTGTTGCCGCAGCGCTCGCGCAGACACCGCCTTCCTGATGCAGAGAAAGCCTGGGGTGTAGCTCGCTCCGAGCCAAAGAAAACCTGGGTAGACGCTGCACTTCCAGAACGAATGACAGGTTTCGCAGACAAGGCAGCGTCGTCCTTTTCGCCCAGTTCATTGCCCGTGGACTCAATTGGATAAACAAATACTGGGGGAGAAGTGAGAACTTCTCAAAGGATGCGGTCAGAGGCGTAAGCGAGCATTCATTCCTTGCACTTATGTCTGTGAAGGCAGTGCTGAACCTCCTGGAAATTTTGTATTTTATAGCCTTAAGTCACGAAGGCTGAAATATTTACTCTTGGCGGCTACAGCCGCCAGTACGTTGGCTTGTTGGGGTAGCTGTATTTTGTTTTTATTACATAATCTATTTTCCAGCAAATGCGTTCATTAGCAAGGCGGCACCTAACCTGTCCTGTGATATCTTATGGAAAGATGGTGAATAATCGTATTTAATACTAAAAAAAAAAAGAAAGAAAGAAAAAGGACATACCATGTGTTGTATCTGAGGATATAGGATGTGAGGACCTTTAAGAGTTACCAGGAAGTGTAGATGTTTACAGTGTGAAAAACAACCTCCCGCCCTGAAATCTAGGTAAATTTCTCTCAACTGTGATGTCATCGTTGTGACCTCTTTAGCTGTCCTAGTCTAGTTTGGGCTGAGAGAGTGCTCTCAATTAGATTACCTCTAGCGTTTAACTTGTAACTACTTGTAAAACCCGTGGTCCCTAGAGCTGTAGGTGGTACCAAGTACCAATTGCCTGGAATATCGAATTTTCTAAGAGGTGCCTAAGCTTTAGGCTTAAGTAAGGTACTATCCTATTGAGATCTGACTCACATTTTAATACTCACCGTACATCACCTTTTGATGCCGACTACTGCCAAAATGGCCTCATGAGCAGTATTTAAGAGTCGCATGATGAAAGTAGTTTTAAGGTGTAGCAATTGGGGACGTTTTTCCCCTCGGTTTTTACTGCTTCAGGTTATCTTAACAGTTCATGCTGAAATAGGATACCTAATCTGTTAAATAAATCTGGTAAACTCGAATTTGTTCATTTAAGAACTATTCCTTTGGCTCTCTTTTTGTCCTTCCGTAATCCTATCCACCCTCTTTCCTAGTCACCACCATCTTGAAGCAGCCAAGCCACCTCCTTTAAAAAAAATTACTTAAATAACATCTAGGATATCATTGAACTCTTTGGCATCCTGCCCAGTTATCAATTTGGAGACAAATCAATACACTTACATGTCTCCTTGGAAAATGGGTCGTTTTTCATTTCAGCTAGCAAAATTTATTACTCAGGTTTTGAAAACCTGTCTTTTCGAAAGGACTCCCTGATTAAGAATGACTCAGCACGTAGCTCTTGCCTCCCCTCTTTGCCCTGTTAAACCCTAGTTGCTGACCTTCGAGTAATCCTATCTGCCATGCCAGGCTTCTTGCAGCAGTGCCCACATTTGTAGGTCTAGTGACTTGACTAAGTGTTCTCCTGGTTGTAAATGCTCCACGGGACAGGGACCGTATGTGTGTTTTTGCTCAAGTGTCCCCCCCCCCCCCCCCCAACCTCCCATGTGTGACATGCTGCCTGGCGTGTAGGATGTACTGGCTCCCTGGTTTTGATTGGATGCTCCTTTTTCTACAATTTAACCTTGGACCATCTCATCGTGATCTGCCTCTTGTATCAGTGACTAAACCACACGTTGTTCATAGACCAAGTGACTGTTTTGGCAAAAACTCTTTGGGGTCTTTGGTTTCTATTTCTCTAGAAATAAAGTGACTTGTTCGCATTGCAATTTCAAATTGTCTTTAATTGCAAATGCACAAAATATTGTGAATGCAAGGGGCTCAAGGGAGACCACTTGAGGTTGAATTAGTTATGAATTACATCTTGAGCTTTCTTGATTGGGTGTGTGGACATTTGGGGGTTTAGACTAATACAACCCCCCCTTCCCTCTTAGGATGCTGATCACAAAAGCTATTTACAGATTTTTTTTTTTTCCATTTCAGTGATGTTTATATGACATGCATGCTGCCTATTTAGCAGTCCAGTTTACTTTCTCTTTTTTTGTGGTTAATTTTATTTTTTTAATTTTTTTTAACATTTATTTATTTTTGAGACAGAGAGAGACAGAGCATGAACGGGGGAGGGTCAGCGAGAGGGAGACACAGAATCTGAAACAGGCTCCAGGCTCTGAGCTGTCAGCACAGAGCCCGATGCGGGGCTTGAACTCACGGACCGAGCAATCATGACCTGAGCTGAAGTTAGACGTTTAACCGACTGAGCCACCCAGGCGCCCCCTTTTGTGGTTAATTTTAGTCATCAGCCATTTACTAAGTACTTCTTAGAAGACATTACACTAATTGAATATCACTCCTATCAGGTCAAATGGAGTGTTAAAACTTGATTACTCAACCCTAACATTTAGGTGCACTGAAGCACAAGTCCTGGGTTTATCTGGTATATTTCAATAAAATGGAATCTTTTCAATCTTTTACAATCTTATATATGTAAATTCTGAGGGGAAATGGCTTGATCAATTATTTATCAGTTTTAATTTTGAGACTTGCCCATTTTGGCCACTGCAGGGGCAGGACTTTCAGACTACCCCAATGCAGTTAGTAAATGAAGCCTCATATTCCTCAATCATCTATTTTTATTTTTTTTTTAAAGATTTTTTTTTTTAATTTTTTTTTTTTAAACTTTTATTTATTTTTGAGACAGAGAGACAGAGCATGAACGGGGGAGGGTCAGAGAGAGGGAGACACAGAATCTGAAACAGGCTCCAGGCTCTGAGCTGTCAGCACAGAGCCCGATGCGGGGCTCGAACTCACGGACCGCGAGATCGTGACCTGAGCCGAAGTCGGCCGCTTAACCGACTGAGCCACGAAGGCGCCCCTTAAAGATTTTTTTAAAAGTTTGTTTATTTTGAGAGAGAGCAAGCAGGGGAGGAGTAGAGAGAGGGAGAGAGAAATAATTCTAAGCAGGCTCCGCACTGTCAGTGCAGAGCCTGATGCAGGGCTTGAACTCATGAACTGTGAGATCATGACCTGAGCCGGAGAGATCAAGAGTCGCTTAACCGACGGAGCCACCCAGGAGCCCCAATCATCTGTTTTTATTTTTATTATTTTTTTTAATAGGGGAGGGCTTTAAGTGTAAAGATCTGTTCACAATTTTTTTTTTTTTAAGTTTATTTTAGAGAGAGAACGCTTGTGCTTGTGTGTGAATGTGGGAGGGGCAGAGAGAGGGAGAGAGAGAATCCCAGGAGGGCTCTGCACTGTCCATGCAAAGCCCAAGAGGGGTTCGGACTCAAAAAAGGTGAGATCATGACCTATGCTGAAGTCGGGCACTTAACTGACTGAGCCACCCAGGTGCCCCAATCATCTGCTTTGTAAAAGTTTGTCTTCGAAAGAGTATTTTTTTATTCAGGTGTTAATGTAGACATGACATTTACTTAAAGTTTCTGGGAAGTCTTGAATTTTTTTTTTTTTTTTTGAGCAGCAGGCAAAAATTTATTAGCATATAAGATCAGAAAGGAAAAATAGTACGAAAGCTCTCTTTACAGAGAGGGGACGTTCGAAAGTGAATGCCTCTAAATCTTGATTTCTTGAGCCAAGCGAAGTTTGGACAATCATAATTCTCCGGATTATCCTTCTTGTATTTCCTGCTCAAGCAATGACTTCAGAGCTGGAAACGGAGCAGTGGTCAGTTGCAACGGTTGTGCAACGGTGAGGCCAGTGTCCCTGGCAGGTGGGGAGATGAGACTCTTCGCTCCTTCTGGTTATGGTTCCATTTGGTTACAAGAGCTGTGAATCACCAGAACATGAAGATGTACTCAAGTAGAAGAATCCATTGTCTGATTGGTAGATTTAAGGATGTCTTTGCCCTCCGAGCGTGAGAGCACACAATTGAGTTGGCCAGCTGCATTTCTTAATTCTTCCCAGCCTGAGGTAGGATGCTTTCTCCCACTTGCCTTCTGTTTACAAAATGGGAACTGAGGATGAAAATGACCTTACTGTGATGATGTCACCCGTTTTAAAATAAAAGGGCCAGAATTTAGAATGACTAGGAGAGAATTATGTGTTAACAGAGTGGTGGTTTGTGAATACAGGCTACCTGTGTGCCTATGGATTTCTCCCAGATTCCAAGAGGTGCTACTTTTGAGTAGAGCTCAGGAGATGTGGGTGTGAGGACGATCGCTTAGGATAGGTAGCCTGTGGGGACCGCCATGCCAACCCTTCAATCCCTACCAGCCTTGTAGGCTAGTGGATGTGTGAGATCAGTGGAGATTTCCACTTGAAATAGTTCCTTCCATGATGAACAGGCCTCAGACGGTGCATGCTTTTGAGTCCACTTTGGGTCAGCTAGCCTCTGTCTCAGATCCCTTTAAAGCGAATAAAGATTATTCTCGTTTGGTATCTTATAGGATAATTGATAAAACAAATACAATGTTATGCTTTATTTATTTTTCAACTTTTTTTAATGCTTTATTTACTTTTGAGAGAGAGAGAGTATGAGCTGGGCAGGGGCAGAGAGAGAGGGAGACGGAATCCACAAAGCAGACTCCAGGCTCTGAGCTGTCAGCACAGAGCCTGACATGGGGCTCGAACCTGTGAACCACGAGATCATGACCTGAGCCGAAGTCAGATACTCCACGAACTGAGCCACCCAGGCACCCGTAAAATGTTTTGCTTTAAAAAGGTATTATGAAGTGCTCGCTTCGGTAGCACATATACTAAAAAGGTATTTTGAAATTGTTTCTTTTTCTCCATCAGCTTTAACTCACTGTTCTAGAATACCACTGAAAGGAAAACCAAGCTCAGTGGTGCACATCCTTGGCCTCTGTGATTCTGTATGCGACAGTCTATTCGGGAAGTAAGAAATTCAGATTTATAGCACTGAGAAAAATTTATCAGTGCTTCTATCTCATGAAAAAAACAAAGCTAAAATATCCTTGAACCCAACACTCCATTGTCTTACACCTGAAAAAATTATAATTTAGAATGTTTTATTTTAAAATAATAGGAAATATGAAAAAAGCTGAGTTTGGAAGGGAGAAGCACTATATATTATAAATGTGCAAGCTTATTTAAGAGAAATCTTAAAAATCTATAATATTTATTTGACTTGTCTATTTAGATTTTGGGTTATTTTCTTGCTAATTAGCACTTTTTTAGAGACCCTAAGGGTAGGGTTTTGTATGGTCAGTGTTTTGTTTCCAACTCTAAAAAGGATTAGGGGAAGATGTTAATAATCTGTAATAATTTCAATTATCCATACATTCATATTACTTATGAATAATTGAGTTATTTAAAACTGACTATAATCTGACATTCTTAAATCATAACATCTTCATAAGATCAAAAGTCCTTGTTTATTCTTATTGAAATGATTTTTATTTAAAATCATTGCATAATAGGATTTATGTTTAATTTTTTTAAGATTTTTTTTTTTTTATTTTTTTTTTTCAACGTTTTTAATTTATTTTTGGGACAGAGAGAGACAGAGCATGAACGGGGGAGGGGCAGAGAGAGAGGGAGACACAGAATCGGAAACAGGCTCCAGGCTCCGAGCCATCAGCCCAGAGCCTGACGCGGGGCTCGAACTCACGGACCGCGAGATCGTGACCTGGCTGAAGTCGGACGCTTAACCGACTGAGCCACCCAGGCGCCCCTAATGTCTTATTTTTCATTAAAAATTTTTTAAATGTTTATTTTTGAGAGAGACAGTGTGAGCAGGGAGGGCCAGAGAGAGAGGGGGACATAGAATCCAAAGCAGTCTCCAGGCTCTGAGCTGTCAGCACAGAGGCTGACATGGGGCTCGAAATCATGGAGTGAGATCATGACCTGAGCCGAAGTTGGACACTTAACTGACTGAGCCATCCAGGCACCCCTCATGTTTATTTTTGAGAGAGAGAGAGACTGAGCACGAGTAAGGGAGGGATGGGGGTGGGGGGGGGTACACACAGAATCCGAAGCACGCTCCAGGCTCTGAGCTGTCGGCACAGACCCCGACACAGGGCCTGAACCCACAAACCATGAGATCATGACCTGAACCAAAATCAAGAGTCGGATGCTGAACTCATTGGACTGAGCCACCCAGGTGCCCCTTAACCCCCCACCCCCATTCTTATTTATGGCTACATAAATTTTCCCTTTATGGGTTGAAATGCAGTAAAAGTTTAACCAGTCCCCTGTGTTTACATTGACATTTTCCTAGTCTTTTGCTCTGTTAAATTGACACAGGGAATATCCTAGCTCTGATATCTTTGTATGTGTGCAAATGTGTGTCTAGGATAGATTTCTGGAGGTGGAATTGCTTGCTCAGAGCATTTATATGCATTTAAAATTTAGATAGCCCTTGCTAAATTTACCTTCCAGGGAGACACTCTGTATCCCCACTCTGAAGATCACGAGTTTTTGGATGATTTGCCTCAGTGCAGGGCAGATTTGCTAATATTTGCTACTCTGCACCCAAGTTGGCACTTGAGTTTCCTCGATGTGTTTTTAATTACGTATATCAGCCATATGCTTTTCCTCTCCATGCCACCCGATCACGAACCAGACTGGTTTCCAGAACATTAAAGGCTATGGTTTATTTTACTGTTAATTTTTAAAGACTCCCCCACCCCACCTCAAAGTTATTCAAAATAAGGAAAAGCAAGTTTAAGAGTAAAAAGTGGGGCGCCTGGGTGGCTCGGTCAGATGAGCGTCCGACTTCGGCTCCGGTCATGATCTCGCGGTCCGTGAGTTTGAGCCCCGCGTTGGGCTCTGTGCTGACAGCTCGGAGCCCGGAGCCTGCTTCGGATTCTGTGTCTCCCGCTCTCTCTCTCTGCCCCTCCCCCCTCAAAAAAACGAATAAACGTTATAAAAAAAAAAGTAAAAAAGTGGCCGAAGTACTACTTGTGTTTACTCATTTTTTCCCAAATTCGTAAACAGTCTTAATTTTATTTACTTGGACAGTGATCTACTTCTTTAGCAATCGTAAGATTTCTCCCCTGGGAACAATCTAAAGTCATCTAGTTGCCAGAAATTTCTTCATACTTCTGATCCATGAAATGTTGGAATCTGGGACTGGGGGGCGGCAGAATTCCACTCCTGGGAAAACAATAGACTGAAGACCCCCGCCCCGGGTTCTGTTCTCATTCCCATCACAAGCTATAGCCTTCCTCTGTTAACTGCAATAAATGTGATTTCCCAGAAAAAAGATAGGTGCTCAAAGCACAGAAACTACAAGGTCTTTCCCAGACCATGTTAGATTTTTCTTAATACACAGATTCATGAGAGTTTAAAGGTTTTTGTCTTCCAGGCAGCTTGTCTGTGATGTTTTTTAAAAAGCAAGGTGGGTGGGGCGCCTGGGTGGCTCAGTCGGTCCGACTTCAGCTCAGGTCGTGATCTCGCCGATCGTGAGCTCGAGCCCCGCATCAGGCTCCGAGCCTGGAGCCTGGTTAATATTCTGTTTCCCTCTCTCTCCTCCCCTCCACTGCTCATGCTCTGTGTCTCTCTCAAAAATAAATAAACATTAAAAAAAAAATTTTGTTTTTAAAAGTAGGGTGGAGTATGGACAGCCTTGTGGTTTCATTCTGCCTAACTTTAATTCCGGTTTTAGTAAATGCCAACTTACTAAATGTCAAAGTGTTTGATTTGTAAATGAGACAAGCTAGAATTTAAGAAGGGGAGGATTATTGCCACTTATTGGCTGATCTTCTGTTTGTTATGTGCAGACATTGTGAACCGGGTTGCACAATTCAGTAACCTGGTAGCTTTCACATCCTAGACACATTGAATCAGAATCCTGGGCAACTGGAAGGTCAGGTAATCAGCACCTTAATGCTCACCAGGTATTCTGATTTGCCTGCTGTGGCTGGCATTGCCTTAAGGAAGGAGGTACAGGCTATAGGGGCCCACAGAGGGCCAGGGAGAAGTGGTCCAGGCCAAGATGACAGCAGAGACTGACCGAGGTTAGAGCCCGTGTGGGTGGGAGGGAGCGATTCAGATGATGTTGGAAGAGCCGGTATTCCGCCCCTCACATTTTCAGGAGAAAATAAAGGGAAATATTCCTCCTACATAATTCCGTCCTTGATTCTACTGCGTTGAGAAGAAGTGTGCTGCCAGCAGAGGCTTTTCTAAATGGAATGTGCTATATGCAGGATAAATACATGTTGAATTCCATGCCATTATCCTTTCTGAGCAAGGAGGAGCCTCTTGTCAATGTTCATTTTCATTTCCACCCGGAGCCTCTTAAACCTCTTCCCTCATTTGTCAATTTTAAAACCTCTGCCGTGCCGGGTAAGTGGAAAGGAGCTGAGGGCTGAGTTTATGGTATTCAGCTGGTGCAGAAATCCTTGAAGAAATCTTAAAACCTAACCAAGTCGTGGATGATCAGAATAGGGTTCTGGCCTTGCTCATCATGTGACTACTCAGTCTTGATTCCATAAACATGTCTTTACTCTCTGTTCTACTCCAGGCACGGTGCCAGGACTGGGGATGGAAAGAAAGAACCCCAAGAGCTCAGGACTAAGAAAGTCACAAGCTTTCCTTTCCACACACTTGCTAGAAATGAATTGTTTTATGTCTGGAGGGAGAGATCCAAATTTATTTGCCATACTGGTTACTTCTTGTTTCCAGGACTACTGATTAAATAGTCACTTCTGTTTAAAACTCGAGTTTCCCCACATATGCACAAATCTGTTGCTTCCTGATTTCTTTTTTCTTAAAAGGAATTTCCTGCTGTGTTTATTCGTATTATAGTAACTTAAAAGCATTAAGGGAGTGGCTAAAAATGTAATCAGTTACAATAGCTAGCCTGTGGTTTACATTTTACATCTCAAGTGTTACCTGTAGAGGCCGCTTTTAGACAACAAACTTGAGCAGTGGAACCGATCGAGGCACAAGGGCCCACAGGGACCACCAGGCTGAATACAGACAGGCCCACCAGGCGACCCACTTCAAAATATCCATGGGCTCTAACTGACCAGTGGGACTACTTACAAGCAGGCACAGTTACCAAAAAAGGGAAAATTCCACACATCCCCAAACCTCCTCACCTTCCTGCTTCAAATACAGCCATCACCCACTGCCTTGTTGCAGACCATCTCGCCTTTGCTCTCCTGCCCGCCGCTCCCCTGCAGTGTATTTAATAAACGTCTGACTTCGGCTCAGGCCACGGTCTCGAGGTTTGTGAGTTCCAGCCCCACGTCGGGCTCTGTGCTGACAGCTCAGAGCCTAGAGCCTGCTTCGGATTCTGTGTTTCCCTCTCTCTCTGCCCCTCCCCACTCACACTCCCTCTTTCTCACTCTCTCTCAAAAAGAAATAAACATTGAAAAAAAATTTTTTTTAAAAACAAACTCCTATCTCCTTTATTCTGCCTTGGTGAATCCTTTCACCTTCCCGTGCCACTGGCTTCCACCCATTGGTTGCCCCACATTTGGGGGTCCCCATCGACACACCAGGGACACCACATTACCCTGGTCTGCCATGGCAATGGTGAGTTTATATGTACGTAAATATAAAAAAGTCAGTGGGAAGCAGACGTTACCTTCTAAGCTTAATTTTTCTTGGTGTGTAATAACTTGCATTAAAAATCGTCAAGTGTAGGGGTGCCTCGGTGGCTCAGTCGGTTGAGCGTCCAACTTTGGCTCAGGTCACGATCTCCCAGTCTGTGAGTTTGAGCCCCATGTCAGGCTCTGTGCTGACAGCTCGGAGCCTGGAGCCTGCTTTGGGTTCTGTGTCTCCCTCTCTGCCCTCCCTCACTCGCACTCTGTCTCTCTTTCACAAAAACAAACATTAAAAAAAGTAGGTGTTCCATAACCATTTACCAGGTGAGAGGAATTGGTCTAGATGCTTTGAGAAACGGAGAGATGAGAACGCTCAGCTTTATCTGAGTACCTCATAGTCTGAGTGAGGGCAGAGGGTCCCTCTAGGAAACACTCCATAAAAACGGTTCAACTAAATTGGATAGAAAATAGGAGAATTGCCATTACTTGGTACATGTCTTCTCAGTGAGTTGTCCAGAGAGCTGCCGTAGAGAGAAGACGTTTTGGAAAGTGTTGCAGGTGCATGAGGCCATGAGTTGGGAGGCCAGAGGGACCAGCAGATAAAGGAGCTGCATGCTTGTAAGGGACAGATGGAAGGAGCAGGCTGCATAGAGCTTGTTGGGAATGCTGCACAGGCAGCGGAGAGCCAGGGAGGGCCGCTCGTGAAGAACGAACCGAAGATGCAGGTGTCACGTGAATGGGTGGATGGGAGGGTGGGGGGCGGGTGGGGAATGAGGCCAGAAAGGGTGTTGGGGGGAGGTGGTGCCAGATAACATTTGCACGATCCGGTGATGTAGCAGATACTCAGGACCCAGTGGGGATTGGGTGCAGGGCATGGGTTTGCATGGGGGCGGCCCACAGTACCTGAGCGGTCAAAACTTAGCCTGCAGAGTACCTGGGACAGGCAAGAACGTTCCCCTCACGGTGTAGGTTGCAGTTCATTGTCTATCGCTGTAAATGTCCCGTGCCAAGCCACGGTTTATGCTGCAGAGAGGATCTTCGGAAGGGAGAACATCACTTGGTAGTAACAACTTGGGACTTGTGAAAAAGAAGTTTGCAGCAGACTTTATAGGTAATGACAGAGGACTCCCATGAGGCCAATACCATTTCTGTAACAGCTATCCCTGTCAGAGCAGAGACCATGGCATCACTGGGTGGTACAGGTGGGAGGCCTAGGGGAAGGCCAAGTATAAGCAACTTAGGGTCGTGGCTGTGGACAAAGTGGAAACAAGAGTGAATATTAATAGGAAACTAGGTAGAACAGATGCCAGTGGATTGAACAGCTATCGGACCCACTGCTGTATACAGCAGGGACTTTTACCCCAGCGCATCGGGTCCGCCTAAAATGACAGCCTCTGATGGTTGACTCACGTTCCTTCCACTTGTAGGCAAGGAATCTAGGTAACGTGGAATGTTTACCTTTACTTTCAAAGAAGACCCTTCTTTGTGATTTTTTCCGTCTCCACTGCCTGCCCTCGGTTTTGTTCAGGGGACGATTTATGGTTCGCCATTTTTCGTGTCTGAGCACATGATTTTATACTGAATTGAGCCATTACACACTGTGGGCTTGGTCTGCAGCAAGGATCAATTTTCTATCATCACTCCCTGATATTGACCGTTTTAATTTAAAACGTGTTTTTTAAAGACATTTTTTAAGACCTTGCACCCCTGATAGATTTCCTGACTCCATAAAATATATATTGTTGTGATGCATAAAATAGGATTATTGATGTCTCTAATGGCTTCTAATCTTTTTTTTTTTTTTTTTTTTTTTTTTTTTACATTTTCGGTGCTGGGTGATAATTTTTCACTAAGTTAGCAAACTGTAGAATGCGTCTTAAGAAACTTTGGTTTGAGGGGTGCCTGGGTGGCTCAGTCAGTTGAGTGTCCGACTTCAGCTCAGATCATGGTCTTGCGGTTTGGGAGTTCGCACCCTGCGTCGGGCTCTGTGCTGACATCTCAGCCTGGAGCCTGCTTGGATTCTGTGCCTCCCTCTCTCTCTCTCTCTCTCTCTCTCTCTCTCTCTGCCCCTCCCCTGCTTGTGCTCTGTCTCTCTCTGTCTCAAAAAGAAAGAAAGAGAGAGAGAAAGAAACAAACTTCGGTTTGAAGTTATCCTTCATTTGGATAACAGTTTTACTCCATACCCATAACAAATTGCAGGCTGTGCAAAGTTCAGCCTTAGATGTGGTCTATCTGCTTTGCATTTAAAGTCGATATACACTGTAGTACATTGGAGGGCCCGGGTGGAGATAGGTTTGTTTGTCAACTATAGGAAATTGCTAAGAATCAGCCAGGCTCTCTATGATGAATTTTTCTTCATTATTTTAGAAATGACATGTTTAATATTCAGACATGAGCATCCCTCTCTTTCTCTCTCTAGTTCTTAACTGAATTCCAGTTAACATAGTGTCGTTAGTTTCAGGTGTGTAATTCAGTGACTCGGCACTTAGACATGAATTTCGGACTCCTGTAGTGTTCATCTAAATATTTAAAGGGAAATTTTTGTTCTTGAGCTCTGTTTTCCATGAAGAAAGTTAGTGAAAACCAGTAGAAAATGTCACCACTAATGTTTACTAAATCAGTCTTGATTATTACCATCTTTTCTCCAATCCTGACAAAAGTCAGTGTGTAAAATTTAGAGAGAAAGTAGTTGACAGGACTGGGGGCAGATCCCCAGTTGATCTGGTTTTGTAGCTGATATTTTTTCTTTGTAAAACTTTCAAGAGTTTCAGTTAACTTTAAATGCAGTACGATGGCAGTTTTAGGTCTCTCAGTTACGATATAGAAAGCTGGTTTGCTTTGATTAAAACGAAGGTCGGTTATTCTTTTCACACTAATTAAAGACATACTAGATCTTTTGAATGCTCAGAAGGTTTTTGTCCTATATGCAGAGTCTGTGGTGACCAAAGAGGACGTACAATGTTATCTAGAGAGGGAGATTTCAAGTCCCTTTTGGAACTGTGCCTGATAAACAGTCCTCCAGGAGAGGAAGGAATGCAAAGAATGCTTAAGTATTCAGGGAACTAGGTCATGGTTTAAAGTATTACATTTGTCAGAGAAAGTTTCTCAAGCCGTCCCTATGATCCTTGGCTCCTTGCTTCGTCGTTACCCAGTGTGCTTTAGTCTTCCGGCAAATTAAGTGGCTGGATTCACTTCTGAGCCTCTAGGAGGGCTGGTCTAGAAGTAGCAGACCACCTTGCAACACCAAAACAAAGGTAAGGCTCTAGGTTAGTGACTGGGAAGCCATAGATGTGATTAAGTGGGTTTTATTTATTTTTTTCCTTAATTGCATGAATCTCAGACTCAAACCTTTTATTTAAAGAGTATGTATGCAAGCGATAATGGGCTATGCATAGGTATATTTACAAAGAAAGGGAAGATCAGAGAGTTCCTTTTAAGTGAACGGGGGGTTGGGGGGGGGAGGGTCTTTCTTTGCAGTGGGTGTTAAGCACCTCAGGGGACCGGCCCGGTTTCGCGCAGCTACCTATGGCCACAGTGCCCACAGTTTATTGTGGACTTAAGCTCATGGAAACCGTACTGTAGCTGAGTGTTGGACAAGGGGCACGGCCGTGACAGGTCCGGAGGCAAGAGGGAGCACGGACTGAGGTACCAGGAAGGGGGGGGACACAGAGGATGCAATGCACGGAGTGTCCCCACAAAATTCATGTGCGGAAACCGTAACGCTCAGTGTGATGGTATTAAGAGACGGGGCCTTGGGGAGGTGATGGGTCATGAAGGTGGAACCATCGTGATGGGGTTAGTTACCTCACAAGAAGAGGCAGGTGGGTGGTTTTCTCGCTCCCTGCCACGTGAGAATAGGTTGAGGAGACCGCCCTCTCAGCGGGACCCAGATTGGCCTCCCACCTTCACCTTGGACTCCCTGCCTCCAGGACTGTGTGAGAAATACACATTTGTTGTCTAAGCCCCGGTCGTTTGTCATAGCAGCCCCAGCCAAGATCGAGGAAATAGAATCTATGGTGAATTGTTGAAGAACGGAGACCCTTCAGAGGGGGCAAGAACGTTGAAAAATAGTACAATAATAATAAAAATTGAAAAGGGATGAAATGGGGCCGCCCGCTCTTCCTTAACTGCAGGACTCGGCCGCATCTTTAGTATGTTGGTAATTATTAATTACGCCTCTCCAAAAGGGGACACATAGTAGGCCTCTTTATGCAAACGCAGTTGAAAAAAGCTGGGCAAGAGAAGAGAGCGTAGCTGGAAGAGGGGTTGAGGAGAGCCCAGGGAGGCGCTTGAGGCCCTGCTGCAGAGAACATTGAATTCTGGGTGCGGCGTCTGCATTTATTGTGATGGGTAGTGTGGAGCCAATAATTAGTTGGGATCTACGTCTGCATCTGTTAGCATGTAGACGGGGATTGCAAATTTAATAGTTATTCCTAATCTGAGACTGAGACAATAATTCTAACGTATTAGGGAAATGTGTTCTTTTTTGGTGGGGGGCACAGGAAGGATGGGTTTTTGTTTCACGTAAAAATGATGGTATTTTTTTATATATTAAAAAAAATTCTTTTTAAACATTTATTTTTGAGAGACAGACAGAGCACGAGTGGGGGAGGGGCAGAGAGAGGAGGCGACACAAAATCCGAAAGAGGCTCCAGCGGCTCTGAGCGGTCAGCGCAGAGCCCCAGGCAGGGCTCGAACCCCTCAACCGTGAGATCATGACTTGAGCCAAAGTCGGATGCGCAACTGACTGAGCCACCCAGATGCCCCCTATATATCTGATTTTTAAATGAGCCACATGTGGAGAAATTCCTCCTCTCTGGTTAAACTGGGAAAATAGGGGCTATGTCCCAGCTTTTAAATGTATGTTATTTGGGAAATGCCTCAGATCATCCTGAGATGAAATATTTCATATTTTCCTATCCTTAGTGAGTGAGGTCTGGACTTGCTAATGGTGGGGGGTGGGAGGGCCGAGAAAGAAGTAGAAAATTGAGGTAACAGTAAGGATCATTAAAATTTGGGGGGCTGACAAATGTCCATCGACGGATAAATG